>NC_069375.1:3056212-3359242 GCF_021730395.1 Mercenaria mercenaria | reverse complement strand
TAATAAGCATAGCAATTAGCAGCCGTTATTCCATTTACACAGTGCATGATTGCGTACTCTAGATTATCCTTTGCTAGTGCACGAACAAGTTCTGTTTTAAATAATGTCTTTATGTGTTGAAAACATAATTCAATCGGATTCAGGTTGGGGGAATATCTTGGCAAGAAAATGTACTCGATTCCTAACATATCCAGGAATGGTGCTAACACGTCTTCACCTCTGTGATGATGAATTGGACAATTGTCTACTACCACAATATCACCAGGTTTAAGAGCAAAATAACCATCATTGGTAGTTGCATTTACAGCTTTGAAAAAAAAGTCTATATATGTGTCCGTTGTACTCGCACCTGGAAGTATATTAGCGTAACATACGCCCTGAACGCCAATGAGTAAATTGAAAGTTTTATTTGGAGTCTTTTGTCTGTCTTGTGTTTCGATAGCACGCTCTCCTACTGCCGAACGTCCGTAACGAGCACTGTTCACATCGGGTTTCGCAAACCCACTCTCGTCAAAAAACTTGATTGTTTTTACATCCTTTGTGTGGAGAACATCCAGAAAGGCTTGCATATAGATCATATTATCATCTTTGTAACGGTCAGCTGCCGGTCGCGTGAGAATTTTTCTCGAAACGACCTTTTTCAAATAGTTTGATATTGATTTTGTTGAAATTTGAAGGTCACAGTTTTCTATAAGTTTGTCACGAATGCTGCCAAGTGAAATCGAAGGTTCGCAGCGAACCAAATAGTCAATATATTGTTTATGATCAGCGTGTAATTTACCATTATTGTACCGTTTGTATTCCTTTCGTTTAGTAGTTTTGTTTACACAATATGTAGTCCAAATGTTTTTCACTGTTGTATGATGAATCTCCAATTGTTTAGCAACAGAAGCGAATATTCCGCGCGGCACAGTTGCCATTTCAGCATCCCCGCCGGCTGAAACTATTTTCTTCAAAACGAGTTTTCTTAAATCCTCTCCTATGAAATGACCTTTCTGCATAACTGACATTTTTATAACAACAATAGATTTGACAAATACTTGCCGAATAAATTTGGTTTTACGAGAATAGATTTAGTTTTACGAGAAACAATGTCAATATATAGGCGGGGCTTGAAGTGAAAGTGGGGAAGTGTAAAGAGTTATGTGGCGTAATCTTATTGGCTGTCCGACAAACTGATTTAACAATGCACATTACTGAACTCAACTTGACATGCGTCATAAGGAGAAGCGGTACTCTTTGATGTCGGTTTGTGAAAGGTGACTTTGACACGACTTGAAACCTTCAAATGCTAGTGTTCAACTTCATGGGTAGTACTAGTATATAGTACCAAATTTATGTCCAGAAAACAAAGTTTGTAAAAAATTTAAGTGTAAGAGGCATAATTCGGTCAAAAATACAAAACAGAGTTATGGGGATTGTTACCACACATGCAGATGATGATGATAAAGATACATTTTAAGTTTCAAGTCTTTATTTTATATTGCATTAAAGTTATATCCAGAAAGCGAAGATTGCAAAAAAAAGTTTAAGCACAAAAGGGGCATAATTTTGTCAAAAACACAATTAGAGTTATGGGGTATGTAGCCACACATGCAGATGATTATAAACAAATATTTTTAATTTCAAGTCATTATATTTTAAAGTACCAAAGATATGTCTATAAACGAAGCTCTCGAAAAAAATTTAACAAGAAAATAATTCAAAGTATAACTTCTTGTTAACCTTGACCTTTGGTATAATGGGCCCAGCCCATGCACATACTTTGTTTGTATGCTGGACAATGTGTATGTGAACTTACAGTATGATATAAGAAAAAAGTAACAAAGATATGACAGAAAAACAAAGGTTGCCGAAAAACTTTAACCTTAAAAATACCCTAAATATAAGACCTTGGTGACCTTGACCTTGAGTATAATGGGCCCAGCCCCTACACATACATTGTCTGTATACTGGACAATGTTTATGTGAAGTTACAGTAAGATATAAGCAATAGCAACAAAGATATGACAGAAAAACAAAGGTTGCTGAAAAACTTTAATCTTAAAAATAACCTAAGTATAAGACCTTGGTGACCTTGACCTTGGGTATAATGGGCTCAGCCCCTACATATACTTTGTTTGTATACTGGACAATGTTTATGTGAAGTTACAGTAAGATATAAGCAATAGTAACAAAGTTATGACAGAAAAACAAAGGTTGCCAAAAAACTTTAAACCTTAAAAATAATTATTATTATTATATACCACATTTATATAGCACTCTTTTCATATAAAAATACGTTCAAAAGTGCTTTACATAAAAACATTTATATAATGTTCAATAAAAAATGGGAATTGAACTATTATAGAAGAAATTAAAATTACATTACGGTAATAAGATACCAAGCATTTTAAATTGGAAGGTAGGCAGATCAAAACATGAAACAAAATACAATATCATAAAACATTAACTGACCTATCAAAGACACAGGTCAGAGCAGAATAGAACAGAAGATATCATACATTTTGAACAGACAGAATTAAACGGTATGATGTCTGCGACATGCATCACAGCATGCAAACCGTCCCGGATGATTGGGCCAATCCCTACCTAAACGGTCCGGAGAACATCCACGATACATCCCACAGAAAAAAACACCGCCAATATTATTCTGTCACACTGGAGTTCTTAATTAAAGTAATTAATTGGCCGGCAAATTACCTACATTATAAATCAGGTAATCAGTGAGATGTTAGTTGCCAAAGAATTGTATGAAATAATGCGTCTTTAGCGCTTTTTTGAAACTTTGCACGGTCTTGCACTCTCTTATGCCAGATGGGAGGGCATTCCATAACCTCGCAGCAGCTGTCTGAAAGCTCCTGTCACCAAATCGTATTGTTCGACATTTGGGCACCACTAGTTTTAATGCATTATTCTGCGATCTCAGATTTCTGGATGGTGTATATATTTCTAGCATGTTCGCTACATAAGCTGGCGATTGATCTTTGAGTGCCTTATATGTATGTGTTATAATTTTGTATTCTACCCTACATTGCACAGGAAGCCAATGGAGTTCACGCAGAACAGGCGTTATATGGTCGTATCTGGATGTTCTGGTTACGATTCTAGCTGCCGTGTTTTGGACATATTGCAGTTTGTTCATTGACCGTTTTGGAATTCCATATAGAAGAAAGTGAAAATAATCCAAACGTGATGAACAAGAGAGTTGATTAGAGATTTGGTTGCGTTTGCGGTTATATATTGTCTGAGTGACTAATTTGCCGCAACTGTCCCATAGGAATTCCTACACAAAACTATTCACTGTTGCTCCATCCTCATGTTCGAATCCAGGAAAGCACCGGGGTTTCCTGAAAACTGCCTGATTTTTTTGATTTCAGAGCCGTCCACTTTCACAGATATGTTTGAAACAGATTTTTTCTTGTGTTCAATGAAAATATGATTAATTCTATTTTTTCAGCATTGAGTTTCAACATGTTATATTCATCCAACTTACTATATCCTTTAAACAACTTTCAACGCGATGAATGGTCTCTTCAATAGACATTTTATTTTTTGGTTTTGAAGGATTGATATAACTGCGAATCGTCCGCATAGAAATGATTGTTCAGCCCCGTGCTTTCCTGCAGATAGCTCCGACGGTTTTGTGTACTTTGGTGTAGTTTTTTGGGCCCCAGGACAGACCCTTGGGGTACACTGTACTTCATTAGCACTGGTTGTGATAGCTCGCCATCTATGCAAAACGGTCTGGTAGCGGTCACTAAGGTATGACATCATCCATGCGAGTGGCTTGCCTGTAACACCAAAGTGACGTTCAAGGCGATGAATCAACGTCCCGTGGTCAATAGGTCAAATGCTGCAGAGAGATCAAGCATCACAAGAATAGTCACATTGTTCTTATCCAACGATTGAAGAATGTCATTTTGAATTTTTAAATAGGGCGGTTTCGGTTGAGTGGAATTTTTATAAGCAATTGATTAATTTCATGAAGTTCGTTGTTCCTCAGATGATTTCAATTCGAACATCTACCACTTTTTCTAAGATTTTAGACAGAAACGGCAAGTTTTTACACAGGTCTAAAAGTTTTTAGGACATTTAAAACTAGGCTTGGCTTTTTAGAAGAGGTCTTATTCGTGAAGTTTGAACGCTTTGGCACATACGCAGCATCTAGAGATGCATTCATAATTGTTGTTATCACTGGTGTTAGTTCGTCAAGACATTTTTTAATAACCATGTTGGGATAGGATCTAGTTCGCATGATTTGTTCGCTGACTTTTTGATAATTGATTTCACTTCGTCTTCTGAGGCTTGAGTAAAAATCTACATAATTGACACCTGGTATTCAGTTCTATGTCATCTAAATCAGATAAGATTGTGTTTGCGATGCATATCGTTCTGATTGTTTTTGATCTTTTCAATAAAGAAGTCACTGAAATCTTGTGCGAGATGCTGTGGGGAAAGATTGGATGGTAAAATCACCTGATTTTTTATCGCCAAGAAGATTTTTGGTAATCTTTGATAAACTCTTATGAATCACTGCCACATGAAATCAATTTTGCCTGTATATTTTTCAACACGAGCTTGTTTTAGCATCTTATTCACTTCAGCATACTGTGTTCGGTAAATTTGGTGATCGATTGTGAGCTTACTTTCACGCCATTTCCGTTCTAATTTTCGTTTCTGATGTTTTGCTTTGTGGAGTTGCTCGGTATACCAAGGACATGAAGGTCTTAACCACAATAGTCTTGGTAGTCAAAGGGGCGTGTTTGTCTACTATAGAAATTAACTGATTTGAATATTCCTCCACAAATTCATCGATATCAGTATCAGATGGAGTGCATTGTGTGTTAAAGAAATCTATTCTTCGTATGTCTTCTCGAAATGAGTCAATGTCGATCGAACGTAATTTCCTGTACGACACATTTTTTTTGTACTGGGGGTGGTTTGGAAGCTTTAGCGTCAAATATCACAGCAAAATGATCACGTGACATCTTTCCATTTGAATCAGAGAGTCCAGGATCTATGACCTCGATATTTGAAACCGTGACATCATTATCTCTGGTTATCACTACATCCAACGTATGCCCAGCTACATGTGTTGGTTCTTGTACATGTTGACGCATTCCCACATGCATCTAGACTGCTTGTAAACTTTTTTGTGTCACTATTTTCCGGTAAATCAGATGGAAGTTAAGGTCCCCTACAATGATGGTGGTCTTGTCAATTGTAGCATATTTAGTTAAGAAATTGGGGCCATTCTTGCTCTAGGAAAATATTTGTGTTTAAAACCGTTTTTTTGGAAGGGGGTGGCCGTTATAATGGCAAGCCGTAGGCCTATGGAGTGTCCGCCTGTAACTACATTACAATCCATATACTCAAATTGGGAAAATTCGTTGTCTTTGCTTGATGTGACAATGTTCACTTGTATGGCTCTCTTGTGAATAATTGCTACGCCCCCGCCGCGCCTACCACTACGAGGGACATGTTTCATTTTGTAACAGTCGGGCACGAGTTCGCCGATGCACGCTTTGTCAACAGAGCTACCGAGCCATGTTTCAGTTATAATAACCTAGGTATAACAGCCTGGTGACCTTGACCTTGGGTATAATGGGCTCAGCCCCTGCAAATATATTGTTTGTATACTGGACAATGTTTATGTGAAGTTACAGTAAGATATAAGCAATAGTAACAAAGATATGACAGAAAAACAAAGGTTGACAAAAAATTTTAACCAAGAAGGGTCACGCCAACACCAGGGCGAGTAGTATAGCCCCCCTATTCTCCCAATAGTGGAGCTAAAAACTAGTAAATACAACAGTGTTTCCATAACATGTAGTCGGTCAGTAATTAAGTTAAAAATATAACATTTATTTCAAGATATGTAAAAAAAATGTTGTCGTCAAACGTTCTGGAGGCCAGTGCTTTTAACCTGGTAACGATATATATGATTTGGTTGTTATGTTTTACATATAATGCCAAAATGATAATATAAAATAACAAGAGTGCCAGAATGTCACAATATACGCTCGTCACAGCAAATTTCTTTACTCTAGCACCTGTTTTTGCAAATGGAATTTTATTTTTGTGGTTGTAATCATTGTAAGTCTTGTTTTTTCAAGTCCACAAAAAAACTCCTTACCAGGTAAAATTGGAAAGTAACATCTATGTTGTACCACAGAAAAGTGGTCTTGTTTTTTCCCTATGGTCAATTATCAAAAAAGTTACAATATAAGTTATTTATAGTAACAACTAAGGGAAGTTAATCTTACCAAAAAAAAAAAAAAAAAAAAAAAATCAAAAAAAAAAATTGTAAGTCCACACAAAGATCTTTACCAGGTAGAGATTGGTCAAAATACACCTCAAAATTGGATGTAGCATGCATGTTGTACTACAGAAAAGTGGTCTCGATTTTTCCCTACGACTAGTAATGAAAAAGTTACAATATAAGCTATTTGTAGTAACAACAAAGGGAAGTAATTCTAAAGGGAACTGTGCATCACACTTCGTCTCATGATGGTGTATAATTGTGCCAAGTAACATCAAAATCCCTCCATGCATGAAGAAGAAATGCTCCGGACAAAGTCATTCTTGTATATATGACATTTGGCCTCTAAGTGTGACCTTGACCTTAGACCTAGGGACCTGGTTCTTTCGCAAGACACTCCGTCTCATGGTGGTGAACATTTGTGCCAAGTTATATCAAAATCCCTCTATGCATGAAGAAGAAATGCTCCGGACAAGGTTTTCATTCTTGAATCCTTTGACCTCTAAGTGTGACCTTGACCTTAGACCTAGGGACCTGGTTCTTGCGCATGACACTCCGCCTTGTAGTGGTGAACATTTGTGCCAAGTTATATCAAAATCCCTCCATGCAAGAAGAAGATATGCTCTGGACAAAGTTTTCTTTCTTGTATCCTTTGACCTCTAAGTGTGACCTTGACCTTAGACCTAGGGACCTGGTTCTTGCGCACGACATTCCGTCTTATGATGATGAACAATTTTGCCAACTTTCATCAAAATCCCTCCATGCATGAAGAAGATATGCTCCGGACAAAGTCATTCTTGAATTTGACCTTTGACCTCCAAGTGTGACCTTGACCTTAGACCTACGGACCTGGTTCTTGCGCATGACACTCCGTCTCATGATGGTGAACAACTGTGCCAAGTTTCATCAAAATCCCTCCATGCATGTAGAAGATATGCTCCGGACAAAGTCTGTGGACACTGCCCGAATCAGCCCGCCAGGGGCGTTCCCATAATACGTCCCGTTTTTCAAACGGGCGTATAAAAAGGTGTGAACATATGGCAGAACAATGCAGTTAAACTGTCTGTAATTTTTTTTTACAATTTACATAGTCACTGCTGTTGTAACAGTACAGAAAAGATTAAAAAAGTGGCAAAAGTTAAAACTTACACAAGTTAAATATAGTTATCAAACCACATACTTAAGTTATTTTCAGTTGTTAACAGACATTATCAGAGGCACTAAAAAATTTAGCTTGCAAAAATAGTTACGTGAATGGTGTGTCGTCATGGTACAGAAGAGACTGAAACAAGTGGCAGAAGTTACAAGTTATACAAGTTACTGACAAAAAGTTTGACCTTTGAGCTCAATATGTGACCTATAGACCAGGTTTATGTGCTCTGCATATCATCTCATCCCTATCTACCTGAAGTCAATACCTTGCATGTTTACTGATTTATGCTCCAGACAAAAAATATGCTGGCTAATTTTTAACTTTCAACTCAGTTTGTGACCTTGACCTTTGCCCTACAGCTGGTTTAAGTGCTCTACACAGCTTCTTATTGCCATGTACCCTTGTCCCAAGTTTGAAGCCATTAGTCACACATGAACATAGAATCACATATTATTTCCTGTTTTGTTTTGTTTTGTTTCTCAAAACAGATAAATAATAAAATGGAAAAGAAAAAACTACCCTTCAAGGCAAAAGAGTCAATATATGTAATCATTTTAGAGGAAATTATTACTTATACTTTGAAGATTCACTGAATCAAGATACTCGGTCATTTATTCATCTATTCCTAACCTTTACACTTTGTTTTATTCATCTCAATAATTTTTTAAAGCTTTATTGACTCTGAAAAGAGCAATTTGACTTTTGAATTTGATCTGGTTTTGTGGCTACAAAATCACACTACATAATCGACTATCCTAATGGCCACTGGACAAAAAAAAAATGCTGGAAAAGTAACCCAGCTGTAAATCGGTCGGTAAAGTTTTTCATTTATTTCTATTGAAGCCAATTCTACAAATCAGCTTGACAATTTTGTCGAGGAATCGACACGGCTTACATTTAAAACTTCTGGGCTGAAAATGATCGTTATGTTTTTAGAAGTCCATAACAATTTCTTCAGTTTGAAAAATCGAACAAAAATCCAAAGATTCATGCAGTTTTGTTTATGAACAACCTGTGAAAACTTGTGTGAAGTTTCCAAGTTCTACCTTCTTTCTGGAAAAAAATTAAATAGGCATGGCTGAAAATAAAAATGACTGTTGAAAACTCCAATTGGCAGTTGGCCCAAAAATTGTAAAATTTATTAATGTAAACCATGTCCATTCCTGACAAAACTGTCGTTGAAAAATGACAAATTTGCAAGAATTGGCATCCCTTTAATAGAAATAATTAAATGAAAACCTTTATCTACCGATTTACAGCTGGGTTACTTTTCCAGCAGGCTTTTGACCAGCGGGCGTCAGGACAGCAGGTTATCCAGTGTAAATTATATAAATGTATTTGACAATTGTCCATGTTTTACAATAAATAAAATCTTATTTGACTTCATAAATGTATTCCAGTTTTGATAAGCACCATATGACCCTTCACTTTAACCATATCTATCTAAGAATCATAAAAGCCTATTAAATCTATTGTGTCATCATCACCACAGCAGCAACATTTCCCTATTATGAACCTTCACTAAAACAATGTCTATTTAAGAATGATAATAGCATGTTATCTATTTTAAAGCAAACAGTTTGCAGCAGCATTTGTATCATCTTTATCATCATCATCACCATCATTATTTAAATCATTATCAACAGCAACAACAAGCTGTTCAACATTCCTGTAACTTCCAGTTAAACAATGTCTATAATTATATAAATCATTATTCCTTCTCTTGAGAAGGAGTATTATAGTTCAATAAGTCACACTTGACTGAGCTACTGATACCAAAAGCTCTGGCCAATAGTGACCTTAGAAATAACCTCTAACGTTAAACTATTCTTTCCTAATTGAGGCAACTGTCTGACTGAACGCGTTCCGTGGATTACATATTACTAAACCCGAGGATGTTATTTCCTCCATTCTTGAGGAATACAACATAAATTCAGTCAACCAGATAGACATAATATTATATCAGCAAATTTAAATGTAAACAAGTAAATATTATCATTTAATACTTGAAATGCATGTGTGTGAAGTTTCATTAAATTGTGTCAATGGGATGAGGAGAGATGGAGCGCACAAAAATGTGTCTACGGACAGATGGACAGACAGACAGACAACATTGAAACCAGTATACCGCCCCCCCCTTACAACTTTGTTGTTCTGGAGTTACAAATAATCTTTCTTTCAAATTTATTGAAGTTGGGTCGATATTATGAACATTAAAATACGAGTTTTTGTTTCTAAAATATTTTATAATTCCAAATCAAGAAGAAAAGATGACCATGTTGGGAATCGAACCCCAGTCCACCGCAGCATAAAGATATTTTCCCTTCATCATAATAAATAGCGTATTGACGGAAACAGTGAATTTTATGGCTTCAAAATATAGATATTTATAACTGAGACAGTTTATCTGGGGTAAAGCGTTAACATTACAAACGCTTTTCAATTTTCATCATTAAAAGTAGTAACAGCAAATTTTCATGTGTTTCCCCATATAGTTTGTCTGTAATTAAGTTTTAAAACATTCTTAAGAAATATAGCATTTATTTCCAGATATATCTAAAAATACCCATTTTCTTTTTTGTCCAACGATCCTGTGGCTAGCCACTTTAAAACCTACAATGCTGCCATGTCACTATCAAAAAACTTTCAAACATCCACATCATTAAAACAACAAGATGTTACAACAATAATCAAATATCAAACATATATATCAGAATCATAAAATCCTGTAACATTTTTAAACAAGAGGGTCATGATGACCCTGGATCGCTCACCTGAGTAACATGAGCTACATGTTTCAAATGTCAAACTGATGATTTTTAGAAATTTTTTGGAAAATTTTCTGATGTACAATCAAGTTACCCTTAGGGCAGGACCAATTTTACCCCGGGGGTCGTGGTTTGAACAAAGTTTGTAGAAATCTACTAGGCAATGTTACATATCAAATATCTAAGATCTAGGCCTTCTGGTTTATTTTTAACATTTACGAAGATTTCCATATGTACATGTAATTCAAGTAACCCCAGGGCCTGGGTCAATTTGACCCTAGGGGGTGGGGGGGTCAAGATTTGAACAAATTTTGTAGAGGTCCAATAGGCAATGCTTCATGTCAAATATCTAAGCTCTAGGCCTTCTGGTTTATTTTTAGAAAATTTTGAAGATTTTTCTATGTACAATCAAGTAACCCTATTGGCGGGGTCAATTTGACCCCGGGGATCATGATTTGAACAAATTTTGTACTACTAGGCAATGCTACATGTCAAATATCTAAGATCTGCTTGGCCTTCTGGTTTATTTTTAGAATTTTTTTTTAAGATTTTCGAATATATAAAATCAAGTGACCAGTCACCCCTGTGGCGGGGTCAATTTTGACCCCTGGGTCTGTGGGTCATGATTTGAACAAACTTGGTAGATGTCCACTAGGCAATGCTTCACACCAAATATCTAAGCTCTAGGGCTTCTGGTTTTTGAGAAGATCTTTAAAGTTTTTCCTTTCAGTTGCCATGGCAACCAGAGTTCTACATTGAATTCAATTCTTTGAACATTTTTGTAGAGCTTCACCCAAGAAACATTCCTGTGAAGTTTGAATGAAAGCTGTTTATAAGGAGATGTCGTTTAAAGTATAAGTTTACGGACGGACAATGTACGACGGATGATTGACGACGGACGGTGAGTGATCAGAAAAAAATAACAAAATTAAATTAAACTAAATTATTAGTGACATTGGTACTTTATCATCAGCAGCAGCATCAAGTTGTTATTACAACACTTCGTAAACATGAATCTTTTCTGTTTTTAAAGATCATTATAACCCACAACCATGATATGATATTATCAGCAGCTTTAGCATCATCATAATCAAAAACAATAATAACAACAGATACACCAAATTTTCTCAACATCATTTTCACCCCTTATATATAGCCTGAAATTATTTTAAAAGCTCGCATCATTCTGATGAAAATTATCAGGAACCCTACTGTCATCATCAACACCTGGATATGAACCTTCATCTTAAATAGTATTATTTCACGATCTTAAAGACCTGCCACAACATAGTAGCATACTTTTTCCTCCCAATTTAACTTCATGCAAATCATTCTGATACAGCCATTCTACAAGAAGACAGGAGGACAACTTAGGTCCTAGCTGCCTGAATAAATATCATTCCACAACTTCACCTGCAAACTTATTCAGTCAATTTCTTTTCAGTAGCAGATAACAAGAGGGCCATAATGGCCCTATATTGCTCACCAGTTATCATTGCACTTAAGGACAAGAAGGTCAAACAAAAGCACTGCCATGCAGGTGCTGATGCTCATCTGACTTTTTTTTGTATAATAGAAATATTGTCCTAGCCAAGATTTTCTAAGTCTAAAAAGGGCCATCACTCTTACAAAAAGCAGGAGTTATGTTTCTTGATGTACAGCGTCTGCTTATGAATGTGAAAAACTGTTGCAAGTTTTAAAGCAACAGCTTTGATAGTTTATGAGAAAAGCTGACTTAAACATAATACTCAACCAAGAAAACTGATTTTCGAAGTCCAAAAGGGGCAATAATTATTGCAAAAAAGCAGGATGGAGTTATGTTTCTTGCTGTACAGGGTCAGCTATTGATGGTGAACAAGTGTAACGCAAGTTTCAAAGGAATAGCTTTGATAGTTTAAGAGAAAAAGTTGACCTAAACATAAAACTTAACCAAGAAATCTGATATTTTCTAAGTCCAAAAGGGGCCATACATCTTCCAAAAAGCAGGATGGAGTTATGTTTCTTGCTGTACAGGGTCAGCTATTGATGGTGAACAAGTGTTGCAAGTTTCAAAACAATACGTTGGATAGTTTAGGAGAAAAGCTGACCTAAACATAAAACTTAACCAAGAAATCAGATTTTCTAAGTTCAAAAGGGGCCATAATTCTTGCAAAAAAAAGAATGGAGTTATGTTCCTTGCTGCACAGGGTCAGCTTATGATGGTGAACAACAGTTGCAAGATTCAAAGCAATACCTTTGATAGTTTAGAAGAAAAGCTGACCTAAACATAAAACAACCACACAATGCTGATGCCGATCAAGTGATGACAATAACTCATCATTTTTTTCAAAAAATCAGATGAGCTCACAAGAAAGTAGGTCAGTAGGTCAAGGTCACAGTCAAGTGACATCATATTACTTGGGGTCATCAGATAATTATAATTAAACAGTCCTGGAAATAGGATCAGATGATTTTTAAGTGTTTTTCCTATATAACTCACATATTAACTAAGTGACCCCAGGGCGGGGCTCTTTACCATTGACATTTGTAGAGGACTCTAGACATGCATCATACAAATATCAAAAGCAGTCGTATGGTTTCAGACAAGATTTTAAAGCTTTTTGCTTACAAGTCTATATAAACTAGGACCCCAAGGGTAGGCCTCTTTCAAGCGTACATTTGAACAATTTGGTTGAGAACCATAAACAATGCTACAAACCAAATATCAAGGTCTAAGTGTTATGGTTTCAGACAAGAAGATTTTTAAACTTTTTCTATAAAGTCTATGTAAAACTTGGGACCTCAAGGGTGGGCCAATTTGACCATAGGGAATAATTTGAATAATCTTGGTGAGACACTAGATGATGCTACAACCAAATATCAAAGCCTATGCACTGGTTTTGACAAGAAGATTTTCAAAGTTTTTCCTATATAAGTCTATTAAAACATTGTGACCTCGGGGCGGGGCCACATTGACCCTAGGGGATAATTTGAACAACCTTTAAGGCCCTAATGAGTACCACATATCAAAGCTAGTTGTGGCTCTTGGACAAAGATTTTTAAAGTTATCCCTTTTGGTTGCATGCAACAGAGTTTGCATGGAATTCAATTCTTTGATCAATTTGAAAGGCACCATGGATACTTCCGTGAGTTGGGTATATTCTGACCCATGGTTTCAAGAGATTTTTAGAAATTTGATGAACATACTCGACTAGGGACATCAAGCGTAAAATGCTCTAGCACTTCGTGACAGATGAGCAAATCTAATATGGAAATCAACTGATAAAGTACTTGATTCTAAAGAAGATTGGAAGACTTTCACATGTTTTGTTTTTTGATTCCAATGGCTATTTTTATTACCAAACAGACGATGTTCGAATGTCAAAGTAGAAAAATGTGCAGTCTTGTCGAACCGGACCTCGTTACAAAGCAAGTGGCCACCGATGAGCTAACGCTTTCTGATACATTATGCTTGATTTGTAATATCAATCAAGCTCAGGTAATTTGCAAGATGTTGTCTTGGCTGATTGGTAGCGAAGGTCTCGACACGAGGCAATAAGGTCGTTCTCAATATAGCGTACGTATTGGATATGACTTTAGTTAGATTGTGGTATAAATTTATTTATGTGTCCAAAACAATACACATCCTGTAAAGAGTTCATTTTAGGAATTACATTTTTATCCACGCCTACCACTTTTTCCTCACTATAAACTGGCACTGTAACTTTTTAACAAATATAAACATGTAAGACCAAAAGACAAGTGAAGATAAATTAAAATTTAATGGCCACCAAGCTATCGTTTGAAAATTTGTCTATAATAAACACACTTAAAACTACAAAATGTGTCCTCTATTAGGTCAGAAAATAAACAAAGGATGCCATTTTGAACTGCAACCAGCATTTTTCTTGCCTATAAAAGCAGCAAAATATGTCCACCCCCCTGCAGGCATCACCTTTAAAGTAGACTTAATAGTTATGTTTGCTACAGGCTTATTTACAGGTGTGTAATTTTGCTGAGGACAATACCAGTTAACACACATTCAAAATGTATTTATGTCTAAAATCTACCAAAAAATGAACACATCAGGCCAGGCCAGACCAGGCCAGGCAAGATTTTAGAACATGCCCCTTGAATCCTATCCAGTAACATTTGCCTTGATCTGTTTATAGGTGCAACCTTTATTAAGGTACTGCTCATTACGTGACTTACTACTGTTTGCAGATCAAATTGCCCCTTCAACGTTTTTCAAATCGATAGAGTTGCATGTTTACGTCACAAAAACTGTGAAGCTGAAGCTATTTTTGGAATACTCCTGACAGGTTACCCCGCCTCATCCACAATAAATTATTCATTCACCTTGTGAAACTTTTTTCTTTATCTTGACGTCACACAAAGCGCGCTCTGACTCTATCTTTGAAGTATCGCCGTACTTGCATAAATTGTAAAGTGCAATATGGTGATAATCATTGAATATGTTTTAAAAGTAGAATAGAATATTTCAACTACGTTCAAATGAAAACAGCGTTTTTTGTTTGTTATGACAATTATTATCGACGAAATTTCCAACCACGCAAGGTACACATGGTTTTATAGAAAGGTATCATTGAACCTTCAAGCTACGTAACACTTGTAGATCTAATTGTCATATCCATAAAAACTGATTTATTTGATATTCAAACTTTTGCAGTCTTCCGTAGCTTAACTATCGCAAATCTCACTCCATTACGTCTATAGATCTAGTTGTTTTTTTTTGGTGGGGTTTACATGTAGGCTCTATGTGAATTTATCTACTAGATCTATTTATTTGAAGTCGTTAAAACACTATTTTAGTTATTTGCATACTGGCAGTTGATAAGCCTTGTCTTCGTTCATGGAAAAAAAACAGTTATAGACTCACATAAGTCAAAATAATTCGATATTTAGTTTGTTTTATATTTGTGACAGTCACTCTAGAAGGACCAAAATAATTTAGGATAAATAACAGTACACCATCATTTCAAGTTAGCTTGCATATTATGTGTAACATTAATCGTGTTAAGGGGAATTATGATAACTTTTACATAAATTAATGAGGAATTGAATCCCCCTTTTGATTGTCTAAATAATGAGACCTCGGGAAGACCGATTTTACATTTTGATATTTTACGTTGTCTATGTAAAGGGGATATCGATTAGTCAAAAATAAATGATATTAAAGTATTGAGTACAATTATTTGGACTTCATTTTGATACATATAAGTTTTATTTGAATTTATCTCATATTCGCAACCAAATCAGCATTTAAAGCCAAATCTAGCGATGACAATTTCTTTCGAGTGGAGAAAATAACTCGTAACCGTTTCCTAGGATCGCGTCAAATTAGACTAAGACTCACATATTCCGTAAGAAATTGCCGACTTTCTTCAACAAAAGAGGCATGGTTGGTTCCTGGATTCGAACTTATGCCCTTCAGTCAATGATGAGCCAGTCAGTCACGTTTTATAATTATAGTGAAAACTTAATACGAGATACATTACTTAAAAGAAAATTCTGCAGTACTGAAATTTAGGCAGAAAAAGGCCTGTAATGTATAAGAGGGTGTCCTTTTTTCACATCCACGCTACCTAAATGCAGTGTGCATTGTGGCAAGACTCATTTAAATTCTAAATGAAGATTAGATCTGATACATCTGTTACAATCCGGTTAAACACCCCATATGCACCCGCTCCAACAGTATTTATGAGTATTTAAATCATCATTTCTCGGTGATACAGCCGATGTAAACAAGTTAATTCAATATTTTTACTCGTATCGGAAAGGCGGAGTTACCTGTATAGACGAGATCCAAAAATAGCTTCAGCATCGCTGCTTTTGTGACGTAAAGGTAAAAGTCTGACGATTTAAGAAAAGACGAAAGGGCAATTTGATCTGCAAACAGTAGTATTTACAAGTGCATAAATTGTACACAGATTGGTTTGTTCATACTTCAACTGGGATCCGGACATTTGCCCCCCAATGAGAAAGTGGACTGCTGGACATTTGCCCCCCAGTTGAAATGGTAGATAGGACATTTGCCCCCCAGTGCTTATTTCTGAAATGGACATTTGCCCCACAATATTTTTGTCTCCTAGTGATTTTTTAGGAACTTGGTAGAAGATAATTATCATATTGTAAATAACATTGTCTTTGTTTCTTACATATTTCTAGTAGATAATTGCCAAATTAACAAGTTTGAGTGTTAAAAACATTGCACAAATTAAAAAATTATAACACTGTTTGAGCACTTCTGTAACTCAATAATAGGCTATTATTTACCTTAACACCTGAATGTAATTAACATATTCATCAAATTTTTATCAATAAAATAACTTTTTTTTTTTACTGAAAATTGCCTTTTAGAGTAATTTTGATAATAAAATGACATAAATGACAGTATATCTACTGGCACATAGGACAAAAATATTGGGGGGCAAATGTCCATTCTAAAAATAAGAAGTGGGGGGCAAATGTCCTATCTGCCATTTCAACTGGGGGGCAAATGTCCGGTAATACATTTTTTCATTGGGGGGCAAATGTCCTGGGGGGCAAATGTCCTACAATCACTTCAACTTACTCCCCGACATAAGATTCATGTTACAATTCACAACAAGAGCTGTCAGCGGACAGCATGCTCGACTATTCTCAGTGCTTGATAGTATAAGCTACAAGTAAAACTTGAACATTACAATAAGCATATTCTAAGCCAAAAAGGGGCCATAGTTGAATTCAGTCAAAATGCTTGATAGAGTTGCCTTCTTTTTATAGACTGGGGTCATGATGGTAAACAAGTATGCAAAATATGAAAGCAATATCTCAATGGACTTTGAAAATATCTGGGGTGGTACACAAACTTTAACATTTATTTTAAGTCGAAAAGAGGCCATAATTCAGTCAAAATGCTTTATAAAGTTGCCTCCTCCTTTTTACAGACTGGGGTCATGATGGTAAACAAGTATGCAAAATATCAAAGCAATATCTCAATGGAATTTTTGAAAATATTTGGGGCGGTACTCAAACATTAACATTTATTCTAAGTCAAAAAGGGGCCATAATTCAGTTAAAATGCTTTATAGAGTTGCCTCTTTCTTTTTACAGAATGGGGTCATGATGGTAAACAAGTATGTAAAATATGAAAGCAATATCTCAACGGACTTTGAAAATATTTGGGATGGTACGCAAACTTTAACATTTGCCGACACGAGTAGGATAGCTCCCCTAATTCTTCCAATAGTCAAGCTAAAAATGGTAAAGTGCTATTTTAATAAAGTTCAAGTATCAGACGAGCTGAAATAACTTTGAAATAATGAAATGATATACAAATAGTTACATTGAACCAGCATAGGGCTGATCCAGGTTTTTTTATAAATAGGGCCACTGAGTCAAAACTGCAAAAAAGTAAATAGAATAACTTCGGGTAAATTCCGACAGTTGTGTATATTCGACATCTTGAATTAATTTATACAAGAACGGCAGTCCTTCGTCAAACTATACATAAGTGTTTACATTAATGACACAGAATTGCACTGAACAGGTGTTTGTGGCTGGAAGAATACACATGTGGGCAGTGGGCCCCCGTCTCACTGGTTGTTTTCACTCAAACGTGAAACACTCGTTAGAAAAAGTGGTGTCCAGACATTTCCCCCCCAAGACAGTTCCTCCCAAGACGTTTCCCCCCAAAAATGGGGGGGAATTGTCTTAGCTTTATAAGACTTTTCACCCCCATTTCTAAAAAAAGGTATTATAATATGCCATATAACATATAAGCTAAAATATGCAGTAAAATATGTAGAAAATGTGTTTAATTAAAAAAAAAAAAGTTGTGTTGAAATAAAAAAAATGTGTTGAAAAAATTGTTGTGTTGAAATAAAAAACTGTGTTGAAATAAAAAATATGAAGAAAAAAAATGTGTTGAAATGAAAAAAAAAATTGTTATAACATTTAATGATTACACTTGTAAAGCGGAAGACCTGTAATGTAAACAACAAAAGATCAAAGGAAAATATTGATAAACATCAATTAATTATAATTTCCATTGATGTTGAAAAAGTTAAAAAAATAAATCAAAAAGGCTTTATTTGTGCCAAATTATCAGGGTTAATTAATTAGTCTGACCAGCTAACAATTTATTCATTATCAAGCCTATGATAGTTGTGAATTACCATAATGGATATGTTTGCGCTCATTAAATAATACGGTTTTTGAAGTGTTTTTTTATTTGATGTACATGTGAGAAGCAACAGTTTGCAATGATGCTAAAGGTAAGATTAATTATGCATATTTATTTCTTTTACATTTCTTTAATGTATGCTTCCTGAAAAGGGTGGCACTTTTACTTTAATCTTGGTTAATTATCTGTTACTCAATATCTAATTAACATCATTAAATTTTTAATTTTCATCAATTAAATTGTTAGTTATCCAACAAATTCCCTATATATATATTTCAAGTAAAAAATAATTATACATTTTCTTAGCTAAATACCAAATACAGTGATTTCTGCTAAGTGTCTTTGAAATTATTTGAAAGAAATTGTGTTATTACTGGAATTATTTGATAGTGACTATTAGTTAATATTGGATTTATTTCGTAAATTGACTATTTTGAGTTATAAATATGCAATATCCTTGTATAGACTGCGGGAAAGAGGTTCGTCCTCGTCAGCATGCTGTTGCATGCGAGTCATGTGAAAGATGGCAGCACAGGACTTGTAAAACTGGTAAGTAAAGCTTTTAAAATTATTGACAATATTGTTGTTATTATTATATACAAGTGCCAATGGCCTTCATCCTTATGTCCAGAAAGAGAACGGAAGATTATGTGAAGGTAATTTTGCTTTGAAACCATGGATATGATTTTAGAATTTCTATTTTATTAAGAAATAATTTATAGCAAAACGATGCTTTAACACTATTTATACACAATAAGCGGTTATACGCCAGGCGTAATGATTTCACGAGGACAATTAATCAAGACAATGTTCAATGTGACATTTCCTTTTAAATATGCTATAAAATAAAATATTTGATCAAGTTTGAAAGCGCTATTTCTAAATGTATATATGGCGCTAAATACCACGTCAACGTGACATCAACATTATATCGTTGTGATGTTTAAAGTATTGTTAGTCATATTAGAAGGTTTTATTAGCCACACATCAACTTATTACTTGTTATTTGCTAGTAACATCCTGTAAAAAAATCATTATTTCAGAGGTGTATTTACAATAATAATTAATTTCAGGTGTTGACTGCAATACATGATGCACTGGAGCATGTGGTAGTTGAGAACTTTGTAATGGACTTCGAACAAGCTGCGTGGTTAGCCGTCAGACAGGTTTTTTCCAGGTGCTTCCATTAAGGGGTGCGTCTTTCATTTTACACAGGCCATCTGGAGGAAAGTCATTGACCTAGGAATGAAGCCAGCATACCTACAGAGAGACTCAGTCCATCAGTATATCAGACAGATAATGGCCTTACCATTCCTGCCATCAGCCCACATAGAGCAAGCGTCTGAGGAGTTAGCGGGACGTGCCAACTCAGATCAACTTGTGGGCTTGGTAACATACGTAGAGAAGCAATGGATGAACCACGCTATCTTCGACATTCAGTCCTGGTCTGTCTTTGGTCTCACAGTCAGAACCAACAATGACTGCGAAGGTAAATTTGAACTTAATACTTTTCAAAAAACATTATTATTTCTTTTCACAGAAAAATTCTTAGAGATGCCATGTTGTGTCAAGATAAAGACAGACACATTTAAAAATACAACTTGTACAATAAATACAAACCAGGCAATAAAGAAATTTAAGAGCTGAAAAATCCACAACATTATAAATCTTTATAAATATCATTTACTTCAAGAAGTTTGAGTTATATTAGCCAGAACTTGATTTATATGATACAAGATGTTGAAACTATTAAGCAGTAAGAAATTCCAAATGAATATATTTACTGTAACAGAATTTAATTATTTCATTTCTATTACAGGTTGGCACAACAAACTAAACCTGAAGGCTGGGAACCAGACCCTGACGTTATATCGTTTGATACCAGCACTTCGTAGTGAGGCGGAGAGGGTGTCTTATGAACTACACCTGCTCAGAGATGGTGTTTCCACTCGTAGAGTTCGTCAGCGCTATGCAAACATTGAAACCAAGATTAGGGAGTTGTGGGACATGTACAAGGCAGACCAGATAAGCACAAGTAAGCTCTTGCAGGACTGTGCCAAGTATGTGTATGTAATCTTAATAAGACAGTCTATGTGAATAAGATGTTATAATTAGTTAATGTATAAAATTTAAAACAAGATGTTTATTATGTTGGATTATTTGCTGCTGTCACTCACTTTGTGACTTACAAGGTCACTTCAACTGTGCCATACTTTGACATAAATGCTCAAAACTTTATAAATTTAATAGAATAAAAATGTTCATCACCAAAAAGTTTTATGGAACTAAATATATCAAAAGATTAAAACAGAACAGAAAAACAATTTATTTTCGAATTGAACCAAATGGTTCCTGGTCATACATACAATTTATATATATACACAGTCAAAGTCTAACTAAGATAAACTATTTATCATTAACTTATATAATATCATCACAAAATAAAGATATTGCTCAAAAATTAAGGTATTGTTGTGTGTCATCCTTAGTGATTAAATTTTAGGTGTCTGATTAAAATCACACTTTTTTTTTTCAATACTGTAAGTGCTAATTAAAAGGAAATTTATTATCAATTTTATATCTCACATTTAATACCATATATTATAAAAAAAAAAAAACTTTTTTTTTTTATTATGTATATTCTTTATTTACACATTTTTAGAAAAAAGATACAAACTCCAATTGTATTCAAAAAAAAATGATTAGAAATTATGGACAAGTTTTGACAAAAGCAATATTTTTCTTCAAATATTAATATTATATCTGGAAATACATGCAGTTGATTAAAAATTGTTTCCATTCAATCCTAATTTGGGTGATATCCTTAAGAAACAAATTATCTAAAAATTGGGGGGGAAAAGTCTTGGGTATCATTAAATTGGGGGGGAAATGTCTTGGGAGGAAAAGTCTTGGGGGGTCTTGGGGGGGAAACGTCTTAGGGGGGAACTGTCTTGGGGGGGAATGGTCCGGTATTCAGAAAAAGTACTGATGAGAGCGTAAATATAGTCAGTCGGCCATATTTCTCCACCGTTTCTGCGACGAATCCTCCACCGCCATGGTGTTGGAACCACGGCTTCTGTGAAAGCTACTTAAGGCCAGTGTGATTGTTGCAGTATAATCTTACACAATCAATACTTTTCAAATATTCAGTAAAATACGTAATAAATATATATGGTTTAGTTGCGATTATCCAGTACACATACATATATATATATAAATCACAGGAGTACAGTATCACTCATAGGAGTTGGTAACCCAGTGCGAGTTCCAGTCCGCCAGCACAATTTTCTTAACTTGAGCACATGCATGCATGAACATTCAAATATATTTCCAAACAGTCAGTAAACATATCTCAGTAAACATATCTTTAACTCTATAATTGAATTCATAAGAAAATAAAGAAAGCCACCAAGATTGACTGAAAAGTGAAAAGTGAAAATCGAAAATGTACTTACAAGTCCCACCCTCGCCCTGCGACTGGCCAAGCCGCAGGGCAAAAGACCTCAACCTCTGGAACAGGGAAGAACAAAAACTGTGAACAGAAATCCAGCAACTGCTAAGAAAAGCCATCTTGATAACTTTGTTAGTCAATGTGTAATACTTGGCAAGCGCTAAATTTCTGAAGGTCAAAATTTGAATTTCCGTATATATAGTAGGTCAAATCAAGCGGACGATTTCATTGGATAATGGACAGTAGTAGCAATAAGGGTTTATTTACAATTGTTTGCAGGTCATTTTTCTATTATTGTATATCACTGTATTGATCGAATCCTAAACAATGTTGCACTTCTTCCTTCTTATTTTGACTTCTTGTTGATGTTTACGTTTCATTTCAGTTTTTTTCATATTTCAAATCTGCCCCCCCACCCCCTACCCTTTCTTTCATAAATGGTATCTTCCAATCGCTCGTGCGTCAACGGAAAATAACGGTTTAAGTAACATCGGGTATTTCCGTGCCCAAAAATAGAAAGGGGCCGGATGTCCTCCCGCGGTAAAAATTATGAAGTTCTATAGGACAAATGGTGAAAAAAAAAAAAAAAAAAACTCATCGCGGTTAAACACGTAAGCATATAAGCATTTTATTTTGACTCTTAAAGATCTGGCTTGAAAATAATCTTTCTTTCAGATTCCAGTTTTGGTCATATTATGAACATTAGAAAATGATCTTTTTTCTAAAATATTTTAAAAATTCCAAATCAAGAAAAAAAGATAACTGCGCCGGAAATCGAACCCCGGACCACCGCGGCAATAAAGACTATTTCCCGTGCGTTATAGCTGAAGTAGTGAATAATAACTTCGAAATATAGATATTTATAATCGAGACAGCTTACCTGCGTGACAAACGTTTTTCGATTTTCATCGTAAAAAGTATTAAAAACAGCAAATTCTCATGTGTTTCCATAACAAAGTTTGTCAGTAATTAAGTTTTAAAGCCGTAAGAAATATAGCATTTATTTGAAAATATCAAAAAAAGATATCTTTTTGTTGTTGTTGTTGTTGAACGATCTGGAGACATGCCGCTTTAAATAGTTCAAATAAGAAGCTGATTCATCTATTTACACAAATCATGCAGCGGTTTTAACATACAAACCTATCCTAGAATCTTTTCAAACTATAGGAATTAAGAATATATATACACAAAATGTACATAATTGTCCATGTATAGTATGGGCGAATAAGTCATTAAGTGTGTCTGTTCTTGCTGTCACGGCATGTACCAAGTAAAAAAAACTTCAAGTTAGGTCAAAATAGTGAAATGAATCAGTTCGAACATAACCAGTCACCTTTTGGTATTTTCGCACAATGCAGCTGCTCTAGGTTCACACTGTTGGCTTCAGTTGGTTGCACGTTCGTATAGAGTAGGCCTATGTCTGTATTTCCTTGTAACAAACTTTGTGAAAAACACAAGACATGGTAAAAATAATGAAAGTTTTAACACTGCAAGGTCATCTTATATGCCGCTCCAGGGCCACCCAGTGGCTGTCCAAGGCAGTTTTCTGCCTTGGTCTTTTGTGATTTTTTATTGATACAAAACTACACCACTTGAACGAGTTGGAGACTTCTTCCGATCTAAACACTACCTTTCGTTTGATTTTGAAAATGACAAAAGAAAGATCATTTTCTATCTTTGGAATAAATTTGTACGTCTTTCAGTTTCAATGATATTGATTGCTTAAGCTAATTTGAGTCTCTCAAACTTTCGAACGAGAGACAGAGTTTAGATTGAACGAATGCCCTCCAACTGTCCAAACTCCAGGTCTTTGGCCTGCTGAAGGGCGATAAAACCTCAGCAAGATCTCGTGGCATAGACGCAGCTGTGTGTGTTTGGCGGGGATTCAGCAATATTGCTGTTATCAAAGTAGGGGGACGGGCATTAGAGACGGTCAGTGAGGATGTTTCACTGGAATAACCGTATAACACACTGCACAGACTGTAATACTTATTGTTTTTAAACAATGGAAGAAGATAGTTTTTCGAGCTCAGCATATATAATCTAAATATAAAAGCATCGTATATTATTATATATATGAAATATCTCAGATCAACATAATAAAAATAAAATTCTTACCTTTACTTTTCGTTCATTTTGAGAGCACATGTAACAAGAAACAGAGATTTCCCGTGATACCCGTGATACCCATGCAAAAGAGATATACTTCAATGCATATTGAACAAGCAGCTGGGAAAGGGGAAATAAACAAGTTTGCTGCATTTTATTTCAGATTTAATTATCTCCCATTTCACCAGTACAAACCACCACCGCTGCTGCATATAATAATTGGGCCTACAATTACACGGGTATGAAACGTTGCCTGCGGCACAAAATGTGCCGCACTGAAATGAAGACATCGCGCCTCCGACGGCGCAGGCATTGCGCAGGATGTTTACAAAAATAACGAGCAAGGTGAGTAAAATTGAAGGTTTTTGGTTATTGTCTTTTTACAGTAAAAACTTTTTAGAAATCGGGGAATGCAGCGGGATGTAGTTGTGTCTTGCCGACAAATTCATGCCCAGTTTGTGAAGAAATATGTAATATTGTTATTTTGCGCGTGTTTTTCATCGGATACAGTAACGTGGAAATTACAAAAGTAGTGAATATTCCGAGTCATTTCACCTCCTGCTGAAAAAGGAATGATGTATTTCTGTAGTATATTATATATACGTTACTGTATCCGATGAAAAACACGCGCAAAGTAACAATATTACATATTTCTTCACAAACTGGGCATGGATTTATCGGCAAGACACAACTACATCCCGCTGCATTCCCCGATTTCTAAAAAGTTTTTACTGTAAAAAGACAATAACCAAAAACCTTCAATTCTACTCACCTTGCTCGTTATTTTTGTAAACATCCTGCGCAATGCCTGCGCCGTCGGAAGCGCAATGCCTTCATTTCAGTGCGGCACATTTTGTGCCGCAGGCAACGTTTCATACCCGTGAATTACTCACTGCAGTTTTCTTTCTGTTTTAGCTCGCTGGAAATGTTCTGTATGGCTACAATTACCCGCAATGACTCGCTGTAGATAGTGGCTGCAACGTATCATTTAGACGGCATGAATATAACATGTCAGCTGGACGGCAGGGATAGCAGGCGTGTCAGTTGGACATCGGGGATAGAAGGCGTGTCAGTTACACATCGGTGTCAGCAGGCGTGTCAGTTGGACTGCGGGATATAACATGTCAGCTGCAAGTGTGTCAGTTGCACATCGGGAATAGAAGGCGTGTCACCTGGACGGCGGAGATAGTGTGTGTGACTTCAGGATAGAACATTATCACCTGGTGGGGGAGATAGAACGTGTGACAGCAAGAAGGCGGGGATAGACGCGTGACAGCCAGAAGGTGGTGATAGAACGTGTGACAGCTAGAAGGTGGTGATAGAACGCGTGACAGCTAGAAGGTGGTGATAGAACGCTTGACAGCTAGAAGGTGGTGATAGAACGCGTGACAGCTAAAAGGTGGTGATAGAACGCTTGACAGCTACAAGGCGGGGATAGAACGCGTGACAGCTAGAAGGCGGGGATAGAAGGCATGATAGCTAAACGGCGGGGATAGAACGTGTGTCAGCTGGATGGCGGGGATAGAATGCATGACAGCTGAACGGCGGGTATCGAACGCATGACAGCTGAACGGCGGGACATGTGACAGCTGTATGGTGGAGACTGGACGCGTGGCAGCTGATCAGCAGGAATAGAACGTGTGACTTTGTGTGTTTTTTTTTGTTTGTTGTAGTTGTTGTTTTTTTTTTTGTTGTTTTTTTGGTTTTGTTTGGTTTAACGCCGTTTTTCAACAGTATTTCAGTCATGTAACGGTGGACAGTTAACCTAACCAGTGTTCCTGGATTCTGTACCAATACAAACCTATTCTCCGCAAATAACTACCAACTTTCCCACATTAATTATCAGAGGTGGAGGACGAATGATTTCAGACACAATGTCTTTCATCAAATCGTCACGGAGAACATACGCCCCGCCCGCGGATCGAACTCGCGACCCCGCGATCCGTAGACCAACGCCATTCCTGCTGGAAGATGGGGATATGACTCGTGTTTGCTGGAAGTCGGCCGGACGACAGAGATAGAATGTGTTACAACTGGACGGCGGGGATAGAACGCATGTCAACTGGACAAAAGAGATAGAACGCGCGTCAGCTGGACGGCGGGGAGAGAACACGTGTCAGGTAGAGTAAAGCAATGGTACACGTAGATACACAAAACGCTCAATCCAGCATTTTTGAAATTTTAATGTTGATGTTATTTCTGACAGCTGTTCCTTTTTTTTTTTTATTCAGTTCTCTATTATTCTCCATTTTGCTGCTGTATGTCTTCAAAGTTTACCAGTTACGTCGTACAGTACAACCTCTCCAGACTGTGACAGCCCTCTCTTAAGTAAAAAAAATTGCCTAAACTGAAATATACTATTAAATTCACCTCTCCAGAACAACAACCTCTACATAACAGTTAATATTTTTATCTCCCAAAGGGTGTTGCTCTATAGAGGTTGCACTGTATTTTCAACAGAGCGCAAAAGGAAGTACTTAATACATTTTCAGCAACCTTTCATATATAACTGAAATACAGCAAAAGAAACTCTCCATGTACATATAAGTTGTCAAGTTTATTTCGACGTCACAAGCGATTAAGCTACGAACTCAAAACGCGTAAAACTGAGGCCGAGTTTCACCAGAAATTCGTGTAAAAGTCCCATTTTAAAGAAAGTTCCAGATTTGAACAAACGTTCAAAGTTCTTATCGCTGTCTGTGTCTTAAGTATTGTTATTTCATAAATTTGATTAATTTTGTTGCAAAGTCAAATACAATGAATATTTCACACGCGATACATGATCGCTTCGTTCTAAACTTTTTAATCAAAGTGTTTTTTCTCCATCGTCTGTTCGCTGGCATTAAGTGAATATTTTTAATCTATTATGTTAGTTGTAATATTGTTTGACTTCATCTTTATTTTGCTTTTGTATACATTGGCGATGCTACAGAAATTATACTGTTGCAAAATGTGTTTGAGGTATTTTAGTAAAAGCGCAATGACAGAAGTAGAATTGTTCGACGCCAAAATGTCGAAACAACAAAAGCTACAGCCAAAAGCACATGCTTTATAAGGGAGATAATTCTTGAGACCTTGTTAGTGCTTTTTACGACCTATAATGTAAGGGAGGCAAATCTTATAACTTGTTCACACTATTTAGATCAACTGCCCCTAATTACTAGTTCGAAAACAGAAAAGAATGGAAAAATAAAAAATGTACAAGATCAGAAAGACCATACTACATTATGAAAATAGCAGTGCAGTTGGCGGGTGAAGTTTTGACCTAAAATAAACAGCAGGGTGGTATAATTACAACTTTGGCGAAGATCCCTAGAGCTCTCTAAAGTATTTCTATTTTTAGTTGTACTGATCTCTAAAAGGGCCGGGTGAAGTTTGATGAATATCCGACAAGTGGTTAATGAGAAAAGTTGTTTAAACGTATTTATATCTCTATTGGCCCCAAATTGGAGCTCTAACTCCTCCGTATAATTTAAATAAAATTGGAAAAGGAACGATGCTACAAACTAAGTTTTTGAAGATATATCAAACGGTTTTTAATACGCTCTACTGTAAGTAAAAAAAATCAATATAACTATTCAATCAGACATTTTTTTTTTAAATTTCTCTGATGTTACCTATGTATTTACATGAAATGCCCTTAATTGTGGTATACAGTATGGTGTTCTAACGAAACGAACACAGTATGGTGTGCAAACGAAACGACTTCTTAAAACCAGATCATCATTTTCGTTAATTCGTACATTCTGATAAATGTTTCTGTCCAGCCTGATAAACGATCAAAATATGAAGTTAACATGGCTTCTGGTTTGAAAGCCAAACTTCGTGTATTAACTTTGAAACATGTCCAGTCTGTTGAAGCCGTCACGCTTCATGTTCAGTGAATGACTGTATTCGACCTAGAACAATCAAAATTCATAGCGTGATAGGGTTTACAGAATAGATCACTCCTATTGTTTTTCTTGTCATTTTACCAAAGGTCAGGGGCACAGGGGAATATGGAAAACCGTATACGATCAATGACTTGATAACCACTTTACCTAGAATGCTGAAACTTCATAGGATGATTGGACACGCAAGGCAGATGACCCCTATTGATTTGAGGTCACTCCATCAAAGGTCAAGGTCACAAGTGCTTGAAGATGGAAAAATGTTTCCGATCAATTACTGGACAACCATTTGATCAATGACTTTCATACTTCATAGGATGATAGAATGGTGAATGTAGAAAAGTGTTTTAAAATAATTATCTGACATCTTTCTTTCAAGTCAGAGTAATTCAACAGTGTTTTAACTTCTTAAATCGGATGTTTGTTTGTTGTTGTTTTTGTTTTTAAATCTAAAATTGGTATTTAAGTGCTTTCATCTGCTGCAAGAGATGTTGCTACTAAAGTTCAAATGCACTCCCAACACACTCACCTGGAATGTTTTTTAAAAATTATTCTCAGCGTTCTTGGATTCTGAACCAGTACAAAACTGATCTCCGCAAGTAACCGCCAACTTTTCCATATGAATAAGTGGTGAAAGACAAATGATTTCAGACACAAATCTATCAAATCGTCATGGAGAACATACGCCCTACCCGTGGATTGAATTCACTACCCCGCGATCAACAATCTCCCTATAAAGCTATGCGGGTGGACTTTGGAGGTAACAATATATTACGGAATGTGGGGTTCCATACCCCTTCACATGATATGTATCATTTGTGTAGTTTGGTCGGAATCATTTTAATTGTTATCATTCATAGCCAAAAGCATGTCACCCTTACGGAGCACCAAAACATTTTTGTTGTGAATGTTGACAGTGTGTTCTGTTTTCTTGTATAAGAAGTTTTAATTGTTCCTTTTAGAAAAGAAACGCCGAGGCAGCTGAGACTAAAGTCTAGGAGGCTCCTTGGCCGGGTGTTTAAGGTTGCTGACTTCAAATCACATGCCCCTCATCGATGTGCGTTCCAGCCTCACCTGGAGCGTTGAATTCTTCATGTGAGGAAGCCATCCAGCTAGCTAACGGGATGTCAGTGGCATGGTACCCGTTCGTGATGAAATAATGCACAGAGCAGCACCTGGGGTCGTCCTCCACTATCAACGTTGGAAAGTCGCCATATGACCTATAATTGTGTCAGTGCGACGTTAAACCCAACAAAAAACAAGAGCTCGTTCAACACGAAATGCCCTCCCTTGATGCGTTCAGTAATTGCACCAGGAACAGAAATTATACGGTGACTGTATAAGAAAGTTCTACTGTTCTGGATCAATGTGACCTTGATCTTTTACCTATTGACCTCAAAATCAGTAGGGGCCGTTTGCTGGTCATGATCAGCCTCCCTATCAAGTTTCGTGATTCTAGGCCCAAGTGTTCTTAAGCTATCATCCGGAAACGGTTAACTGCTTTGGGTTACTGAGACCTTTGATCTACTGACCTCAAAAGTAATAGGGCTGGATATGACTAACCTCCCCATCAACTTTCATGATCCTAGGCCCAAGCGTTCTGGAGTTATCATCCAGAAACCGTTTCACTGTTCTGGGTCACTGTGACCTTGACCTTTGATATATTGACCTCAAAATCAATAGGGGTCACCTGCTGGACATGACTAACCTCCCTATAGGGGTTATTTGCTAGTCAAGACCAACCTCCCTATCAAGTTTCATGATCCTAGGCCCAAGTATTTTTGAGTTATCAACCGGAAACCGTTTCACTTTCCTGGGTCACTGTGACCTTAACCTTTGATCTATTGACCTCAAAATCAATAGGGGTCATCTGCTGGACATGACTAACCTCCCTATCTAGTTTCATGCTCCTAGGCCCGAGCGTTCTTGGGTTATCTTCTGGAAACGGCTTGGTCTACATACCAACAGACCGACCAACATCTGCAAAACAATATACCCCTCCTTCTAGGGGGGCATAATAAATAAATGAGACTGAAGTCCTCTAGTCGTCAACAATGTCCTCTTGCCAATCTCTGACAAGGAAAACATGCCAAAGTTCACTGAAGAGAACTGTCCAGTTTTTGCAATTCTTTCTGAAAGTAAACATGCCAAATGTGGCCATAAAAACAATATAACAAGGCAACTGTGTTTTAGACATCATTTATTGAAAAACAACAAACTAGTGCAGACTGTGAAATGTGCATTCCCAATTTAGACATACATTTAAACGAACACAAAAAATATTAAAGACTAGAGGGCCGTGATGGCCCTAGGTCGCTCACCTGTGTAACATACCATAACAGTGTTTACATATTTTACCTAGTGATTTCATGGAGACAAATATTTTGAGCAATTTTCCATAAAAGTTGGACCAAACGATGTGGTCTCTTGAGTGTTAACAAGCATTTTCCTTGATTTGACCTAGTTACCTATTTTTTCAACCCACATAACCCAGATTCAAATTTGTCTAAATTTTATGAAAAACATTCTGACAAGGTTGTGGGAAGATGGGAGAAAAAATGTGGCCTCTAAAGTGTATACAAGCGTTTCCTATGATTTGAGCTAGTGACCTAATTTTGACCCCAAATGAACAAGATTTATAACCGTCCACGATCATGATAACAAACATCTGACCAAATTTTACGAAGATAGAATAAAAAATGTGCCCCCTAGGGTGTAAACAAGCTTATTCTTTGATTTGACCTGGTGACCTAATTTTTTACCATACATGACCCAGATAAAAATTCATACAATATTTCATGCAGACAAACATTCTGACCAAGTTTCATGCACATCAAATGGACAAGACTGTTAACAACCTTTTCTTTTGAATTGACTGGGTGACCTAGTTTTTGACCCCATATGACGCAGCTTCGAACTTGGCCTAGAAATCAAGATAAACATTCTGACCAAGTTTCAGGGACAGGGACCACTGTGGCCGACTGGTTCAGACTGCTTACTGACTTCCGGTTTGTGAAAAATGGCGGTGTTTTTCAAACCAGTGTAAAAACAAACATGTTGTAGGTTACAAAACCCGATTTCCAATGGATCTAAGCTTTAAATTAGACTTATGAAGTGCCTTGATATAATGATGGAACGGATAGTGTGAAAAGTATTCGACACATTGAACGGTATATTTATTTGATTTCAAAATCAGCTAAATGTCGCGCGGCCCCCCCCGCGCCAGCGTAAAAAACTAAACCATAATAAATCGTCACCTGGCGAGAAACCAACAAGTAAAAAACATAGAACTTGCCTTGTTGGCGCAGACAGTAAAGAGAGTGACAGTGAGGGAACTATCTAGAATCTGATTTAGACTCTAAGTGTAGTTTTTCTGTTGAGTCAAAGCCATTACAGTCCAAAATGGCGCCAACTTTCTCTAAAGAAGATTTAAAAGAGATTGGTGCAACAATTGTGGAACAAATTAAATATGATCTTGTGAGAGTAATAAAAATGAACTTCAGCTGGAATATAAGCTATTTATAGTAATAACAAAGGGAAGTAATTCAAAAGAAGGGACCAGTGATGACACTCCGTCTCATGATGGTATACAATTGTGCCAAGTTACATCAAAATCCCTCCATGCATGAAGAAGAAATGCTCCGGACAGTCATTCTTGTATTTGAACTTTGGCCTCTAAGTGTGACCTTGACCTTAGACCTAGGGACCTGATTCTTGCGCAGGACACTCCGTCTCATGCTTGTGAACATTTGTGCCATGTTACATCAAAGTCCTTTCATGCATGAAGAAGATATGCTCCAGACAAAGTTTTGATTCTTGTATCCTTTGACCTCTAAGTGTGACCTTGACCTTAGACATCGGGATCTGGTTCTTGCGCCTGACACTCCGTCTCATGATGGTGAACAATTGTGCCAAGATACATCAAAATCCTTCCATGCATGAAGAAGATATGCTCCGGACAAAGTCATTCTTGAATTTTTCATTCTTGTATCCTTTGACCTCTAAATGTGACCTTGACCTTAGACCTAGGGACCTGGTTCTTGCGCACGACACTCCGTCTCATGATGATGAACAATTGTGCCAACTTTCATCAAAATCCCTCCATGCATGAAGAAGATATGTTCCGGACAAAGTCATTCTTGAATTTGACTTTTGACCTCCAAGTGTGACCTTGACCTTAGATCCAGGGACCTGGTTCTTGCGCACAACACTCCGTCTCATTATGGTGAACAACTGTGCCAAGTTTCATCAAAATCCCTCCATGCATGTAGAAGATATGCTCAGGACAAAGTCTGTGGACGCCGCCCGCCCGCCTGCCAGGGGCGTTCCCATAATACGTCCCGTTTTTCAAACGGGCATATAATATGGGCAGGAGTGCGGATATGTAAAAATTAAATCATGAGAGCATATCACAAGTGATTTAATATTCGCATCCAAAACGACTGCCCATATTAAATTAACTGATAAAACTATTGGAACATCTTTATTATTTTGATTCTAACCACGCAAATTCTTCACATTTTACAGCACTACATTTTAGCTCGATACCTCATTTGGCTGGCCATATGCTATTATAAAAACCTCCCTACAAAAGGAAAGCATTGCATAAAACAGAATTTTCAAATATTCAGTAAATTTTAATTAAAGTATTAAGTAGTAACTGCTGTGAAAATGTTTTTTCTAATAACATTTAAGGTCGGATTTAGATATCAGATGTAAAATCTTCATTCAAAGTTTATATATGCAGTTTTTAAATAATAATAATAATAACGACTTTATTTATAGTGGATAACATATTTGGCTATGCCAATTTACAATATGGTCCACGTATACATGGCTATATACAAAAACAATGAACATGAATAAAATTATGACAAAATAAAACACAGAGCTATATGTTATCAGAAAAATAATATGAGAATGAAATATATACAATACAGGACACTATATTTGCTAACTGGAGTATTTACAGTGAAAATGGAGAGAGATGGTAGAGACAGTATTTCCTGACACTTAATTGCAATTATGAATTATTGGACTGTCAGAGTATTGCCACTGAAGGTATGATCTTTTAAGTTTTTCCAGGGTGTCTGAAGAAGGTATGTATTCTACTGCACTGGACCACACAGGGTTAAATGAGATGAACACGTGATCTTATCAGGTAGCCAGGCAGAACCAAAAAGTTTTCTTATCAGTGTGGATGTATATTTACTTTCGGAGATTAGTTGTGATTTTTCTACAAATTGTAGCATTTATTCTTTAATGTACTTTCATTTGTGATTATTCAATTGAAACATTCTGGTGTATCCTTTGGATTAATTTAATAACATTTTACGAAAGGCTTTTCACATTTTTGTAGGAAAAGTTCTTACTTGATTATAACTGATGTAATATTTTTAGTGCGGATTTAAACTGTATCAATCCTGTTGGTCGCTAAATCTAGTATAGTAGGTACTAATTAAGGCGAATCATGACAATGGATTGATTTGCCAAAAATTTTTGCAGTATGTAGTGAGGCAAATAAATTTGTGAAAATATGATCGTAATACCTAGTACAGAAGGTACTGAGGCAAATAAACTTGTGGAAATACAATTTCAAAACAGTAGTTACTGAGACAAATCATGACAATAGATAGATTTGCTTAAATCATTACAGTAGGTATTGAGGCAGATAACCTTATCGAAATACAATTGTAATATCCAGTACAGTAGATAATGGGGAGGATCATGACAATGGATTAATTTGCTTAAGCCAGTACAGCAGGTACTTGGGCAAATAAATTGGTGGAAACACAACTGCAATGTCCAATACAGTAGGTACTGAGGCGAATCATGACAATGAATAATTTTCTTAAACCAGTACAGTAGGTACTGAGGCAAATAAATTGGTGGAAACACAACTGCAATGTCCAATACAGTAGGTACTGAGGCGAATCATGACAATGAATAATTTGCTTAAACCAGTACAGTAGGTACTGAGGCAAATAAATTGGTGGAAACACAACTGCAATATCCAATACAGTAGGTACTGAGGCGAAACATGACAATGAATAATTTGCTTAAACCAGTACGTAGGTACTGAGGCAAATAAATTGTGGAAAACACAACTGCAATGTCCAATACAGTAGGTACTGAGTTGAATCATGACAATGAATAATTTGCTTAAACCAGTACAGTAGGTACTGAGGCAAATGAATTGGTGGAAACACAATCACAATATCCAGTACAGTAGGTACTGAGGCGAATAATAAAATTGAATTAATTTGCTTAAACCAGTACAGTAGGTACTGAGGCAACTGAATTTTTGGAAACACAATCACAATATTCAGTATTGTAACAGTTGGTACTGTGGCGAAACAAAACATTGAATTACTTTGCTTAAACCAGTACTGTAGGTACCGAGGAAAATAAATTTGTGGAAATTGAATCCAGCGGCAACATCCAGTACAGTCTAAGGTACAGTGGTGAAAGATGGCCTTTCCATTACATTGATGCTGAAGCAAAACATGGCAATATACAGCAAGAGAAAGGTACATGTATTTAGGTAAACTGAGACAAGGTAAGGTTTGTAGTCACTGGATGAAAATCAAATACTGTTATGCACTGTCAAAATTAGTACAATAGGTTATTTTTAAGAGAATATGACAGAATAAGCAGTCAAAAATTCAGTATGGTAGGTAATGAACCGGGATAACACTATATAATAATGCAAATCTCTAATAAAAAACAGTAGGTATACCAACGCCATAATAATTAGTCTTATCCAGTGTTACAATAAAACAGAAGACAAAGCTACGAGCTATGACAACAAAACACTATGTCACTAGTTTAGTATTGTATACTAAGACAATTTGCTACATCAGTACAGTAGGTACAATGGTGTATAATGATGGCAGCAGGCTGTCAAAACTCCACTACATTGTATACATAACTTACACTTTTGAAATCGGTGATTTTACAGAGTATGACTACGTTTTTGGGCTTAGATAAATTGTGTCAATGATTTAACTCACTACAACGATTTGAAGTCACTTAATACTTCAATATATGTATCTGTCTCTGGCGGAGCATGTAGTCTGTGTCTGCTTTAGAGAACAACGTTACTTTGGGAAATCATACAGGCAGCATGTTCGAAATGTTGACATTTTGTGCTTCATACTTATGTATGTTATATCAATGTTACTTAAGAGCCAAGTTTAGACTGAAAGTCTATTTTGTCATATAATGCATATGTTGTGACAACAATGTTAAAGTGACTTAAACAGCAACAAAAATCAAACGTGACAGATACTACCTAGAGCTAACACACATGCTGATTATGTTTCAAATGTGTACATTTTAACTATTTATAACTGATAAAATTGTTGAATAAGGATTAAATTGCATAAAAACAGTTTCTCCATGGTTGATGAACTTTACTTTAAAGCATTCCAATGATGGAAAAGTATTTAAAACCTAACTTGTTTTGTCTTTTTGGGCTTATGAGCCTGTCTGTTGATTTATGACAGTTTATTATAGACAAACTACTTTGGTTTTCACAAACCATTCAGTAACCTAAGTAACAACTCAGGACAAAGTTACAAAGAACTAACTTTAATTGAGATGACTGGTTCAGCATTGTTCAAGGTGATGAAGTTGAGAATAGAACAAAACAACCATTCACATTTCCTCAGCCTAATTAATGTCCGAAAACAAATGTTTATTTGTTTTGTACTACATATTACTCTGTACATGGGGAAAACCATCTTTGTGAAAAAATCGAACCTAAATTCATGATACTGTGGGGAAAATGTTCGCAATATCTAGCAGCAGAATCTATATTTTCAGGGAAAATTTGGATATTAATATCTAGTGCTAAATATGTTTTGGTCCCAACACAATTTGTATGTCTAGTCTTTAGAACAATGACAGAAAACAAAGTTTGTTAAAATGAAATTTGAAATTAAATTATACACATAAAAATATTGGTCTAAGTAAAAAGTCCATTGTTGTCAAGTGACACCTGATATTGTCGTACAAAAGCTGTATGACAGAAACATGTAGTGCACATACGGCAAGTATGGTGTATTTGTTTCACTGTCGGTTTAGAACCAGGTGTGAATCTCACAGGAAAGTTTTCCCTTATAAGAAATTTTAAAATCTTGCAATTTTAAAAAATGCAACTGCAAGGAAACAGCATACCTATATTGCACTGTAACAGTAATTTTAAACACACTGGTCAGCGTGTACTTGCGCTACGCCTACGAAATTGTAGTCTATGGATTTCTATTCTGGAAGCTTTTGCTACAGTGTACGTAGTTGAAAGATTTCCTTTAGCATCATGTATATGATTGTAAGAAGCAAAACTACTTTATATGTACAAATACTATTGACAGGTAGTCAAGATTTGCAACATCTGGATTTATGTAACCGTATATAGGATCTCTGGGAAAATTTTACTGGTTCCCTGTTAGGGCCAATCTGTATCAGTTGTGGTGATATTATCTCTGGGAAATCTATCGGGTATAATTGATTGATTTTAACTCCTGCTAATTTGTATGTTTGAAAACGTTTGATAGCTCTGTTTTAGAAAAATATTAGGCCTGGACATCATATATTCATGTATCTTGTTGTATCTTTTTTAAAACTGATCCAGGAAATTGAAAGGGTTTCTGTAACCAAGTTGGCTTTCACAACTATTACATCAAATGTAATTGAATTAATTGATTCATCTTAGTTTAAGACCTTAACCCTTACCCTGCTATATTTCTATAATGGACTGGTCCATCTTTCAATTTGGACAGTACCACTTATTATTCAAAGGGGTTTTCACTGAAAATTTACTGACTGAATAGCGAACAGTGCAGACCACGATAAGACTGCACGGATGTGCAGGCTGATCTTGGTCTGCACTGGTCGCAAAGGCAGAATCATCTGCCGCCAGTAGGCTAAAGGTTAAACCGAAAATTATTTTGAACGAAGAATTGGTCTTACTTCGACAGAAGCACCAGAGAAACAGACAATAAATATAAATGTTTCAAAATAGTTTACTTGATAAAATGTATAAAGTCTAAAATATGTGCCTGCATTAGTTTCTATGCATTGTCAATGAATGCACTATTCAATACATAAAGTTCATATCGTTCAAACTTGAACTGAACATTTGGTCAGTCTAGTACATATTTGGAAAAAAAAAAAAAAAAAATCAGCAGGTCATGTGTGATTTTTAGGATATTCAGTGGTGTATGTGACAATCGTTTTATAGTTTCCGTTTCCAAGTCAATTAGTGTCTATGTTTATGTGGGACATACTACTTCGAATGTAATTGTAAATGCAAGGCTTGTCACACTAAAGACAAAATGCCATAAATGAAGGAAAGAATCAGCTGCAGCCTGATTAGCAATGTGGGAGTGATTAGTTGAATTATATGCGAGGTTATCATAGCCGATGCAGAGAGAGAGAGGGGGAACATATTAGTATATTACATAACTATGCTCTTTATACATTCATGGTTGTTTTTGCATATTGGTAAAATATTGAGCAATTATAAATTGCTTAAATTGAAAATAGTTCAACAAAAAGGAGGGGGCTAAATGTATTACTTATTGGCAGTTAAACTAGCTTCATAACGATCTCAGTAAGAATAGAACTTCAAAACTCATTGATTTGAAATAAGTTTTCAGTTAAATTGCTTATACGATAAAGACCAACTTCAGTTTTTCGGAATATTGCTCTTGAAATTGGTGACATAAGTTAACAAATAAATATGTAAACTAAATATTCGGCTGAAATGCTGGTCCCTTTTTTGGTATATGCTACTTTAACATTTTTGTATCCCTTTTTACAGATATTTTCATTGTTTACTTTTTGCAATTTTTCATATTTGCAAATTTAACTTTAAACATTTGTGGGATAATGTAGTCGTATAGAATCAGCTCTACACTTTTTCTGCATTGTGTTAAGAGAAAATTTAAACTCCAACAGCGGCAGTGAAATAATATATGAGCCGTGCCATGGGAAAACCAACATAGTGGCTTTGCGACCAGCATGGATCCAGACCAGCCTGCGCATCCGCGCAGTCTGGTCAGGATCCATGCTGTTCGCTAACAGTTTCTCAAATTCCAATAGGCTTTAAAAGCGAACAGCATGGAGCCTGACCAGACTGCGCGGATGCGCAGGCTGGTCTGGATCCATGCTGGTCGCACACCCACTATGTTGGTTTTGTCATGGCACGGCTCATATCACAAACGATTGGGTTATGTATTTATCTCATGTTTGTAAACTTGAATTTCCTGAACAAGAGATAAATAAACAAATGTATCACTTATATTATATACAAGAGTGTTTGCTGAAGGTGTCGGCCCAGTACAATTTCTTCTTCTTTGCTGTATAGTAAAACAAGCAACTTCTGACATGGATTGTGACTTTCACAACAAAATTGCAGCATTGACAGCTCTGTATTTCTGAAGAATGACCCTGTTCCAGTCAATATAGCTTAGAAAATCACTATCATCAACGATGAACTTTTTTGCTACACATCAAAGTTTTAAGTCCATGTTTATATTTCCAATACACATCTGTCATGTCTGGAGTAGTTTTTTAATCCATCCGCACAGGAATATAGTCTGAAAAACACAGACAAAACAACTGTTAAAGACATCAGAAATGGCACAAAATGTACACAGTGTCAGTAAATACATTCAAAATTTAACATGTCAAAGTAGGGATGGCTTTAAATTGGGAACTTCAAAATTTCAAAGAACTACTTCCTAGGATACAACGACCCGGAAGTACTTCAATACCGGGGTGACACCTGAAGGTATAATTTGCAATCACAATGTGCACTGTGTTTGTTCACTTGCTAATACATGTAATTCATCAAAGCAAAAATTATGTATGATCTGAAATAATCAGTACATGTATACATGTATCAGTATCCAGAATTTATTCTGTTACAATCAATATGTTTTGAAAATGTGTTGTTTCTATTAAAATGCTGCCATGGTCTCTGAACTCTCATTTAACCCTATGTGGTCCAGTGCAGTAGAATTAATAAATTAAACGAGACTTACCTGGAAGTTGAAGTTCAATTATTATTCTACTGCCACTGGACCACAGGGTTTAATGCCCTCCCATATTTACCCACCCTTATTATGATCCAGTGACAGCATTTTATTTAATTATACTCTGAAAGTCTGCCTGGTCACCTGATAAGATCACGTGTTCATCTCATTAAACCCTGTGGTCCAGTGGCAGTAGAATAATAATTGAACTTCAACTTCCAGGTAAGTCTTGTTTAATTTATTAATTTAGGTATGTTATTCCAGATAACTGGTCCAGAGTAAATATAGTACACATCACCTACATGATGGCTCTGAAACATACACGCCAGAACATAGTGGCATATAAATATGTAAACATTTCAGTCTGGAAGACTGGAATATGAATTATGATTTAATTATTGTCAAAGTAGAATGTAATTGACATTTGTGGTGCCAGATAAAGCTGCAAGAAACCTGTAGACCACAAAGTTAGACTGAAAGTGTAAGCTACAAGAAACCTGTAGGCCACAAAGTTAGACTGAAAGTGTAAGCTGCAAGAAACCTGTAGACCACAAAGTTAGACTGAAAGTGTAAGCTGCAAGAAACCTGTAGACCACAAAGTTTGAGTGAAAGTGTAAGCTGCAAGACACCTGTAGACCACAAAGTTTGACTGAAAGTGTAAGCTGCAAGACACCTGTAGACCACAAAGTTAGACTGAAAGTGTAAGCTGCAAGACACCTGTAGACCACAAAGTTAGAGTGAAAGTGTAAGCTGCAAGAAACCTGTAGACCACAAAGTTTGACTGAAAGTGTAAGCTGCAAGACACCTGTAGACCACAAAGTTTGACTGAAAGTGTAAGCTGCAAGACACCTGTAGACCACAAAGTTTGACTGAAAGTGTAAGCTGCAAGACACCTGTAGACCACAAAGTTTGACTGATAGTGTAAGCTGCAAGAAACCTGTAGAACACAAAGTTAGACTGATAGTGTAAGCTGCAAGAAACCTGTAGAACACAAAGTTAGACTGATAGTGTAAGCTGCAAGAAACCTGTAGAACACAAAGTTAGACTGATAGTGTAAGCTGCAAGAGACCTGTAGAACACAAAGTTTGACTGAAAGTGTAAGCTGCAAGAGACCTGTAGAACACAAAGTTAGACTGATAGTGTAAGCTGCAAGAGACCTGTAGAACACAAAGTTAGACTGATAGTGTAAGCTGCAAGAAACCTGTAGAACACAAAGTTTGACTGAAAGTGTAAGCTGCAAGAAACCTGTAGAACACAAAGTTTGACTGAAAGTGTAAGCTGCAAGAAACCTGTAGAACACAAAGTTTGACTGAAAGTGTAAGCTGAAAGAAACCTGTAGAACAAATGGATCACAATAAGAATTTGTTAAAATATCTGAAAACTTTCATTTTCACAAAATGATCATGAACCATAAGAGGGCAATATATGAATACAGCAGTATTTTAGCTGTTGGCAAACAAACCAGACACTGATGTTCCATTATTGAAAGACTGCTAACACTTAACAAAATATCTTTTTTCTATATAGCTGTCTTGTAGCCTAAACTAAAACAGGATTTTTTGTGTGTTTAAGTGTAAGATCAAAATTAATTACAAGTTTTTAGTGAATTATTGAAATATATCTGGTATTTTCACAGTAAAAATATTAGTATTTTTCACTTGCAAGAAACTATAAAATGGGTAAATTTTGTCAAAACATAAACAGAAAAATTGTTTTACATGTAAAATCTAAATATCTTTCACACATGAACACTGTGTCTTACATTTTCATGCCATTCATGAAAATACTGCCTCTGGTATTCACTCCTGAAAGATATTTATATTTTACACTGAAACAAACAAAATAGCCTCTATATATTAACATAATGTCTATTGCAACATAAAGACCTCAAAATGACTGTGTTTAAAGCAGATGAATGGAATTACATATTTTGCTTCACATTTTAATATCAAGGGATGTATATTTCTATTTTACTGGAAAAACAATTATGGCTGAAAAACATTTATAATTATTATGTAAAGTATTCCGTACAAATTAACTATGTCAAAAATGTGTACAAAAAATGTACTTAAACAATTTAATATTATACAACCATTTAATTCATCACATACAACATATATATATATATCCAAACTTGGCGATATATGACCATTTTGTGTCGATTCGCCTTAAAACCCAACTCACACATTCATATTTCCAAAATGTATTGTAATTCAACAATACGATATAAATAAAAGGGAAAAAAAGAAGAAAGTGAAGGAGATCTACTTATAAACTCTTTGACATAGGATTCTTACTGACCCATTATTTAATCATTTGAATCACACTCTTTTGGATGAACATATCCAAATACACTGAACTTGTATAAGGAGGTAAGTATTGTAAACAAAATGTGGATAAGCATCAGTATGAGACCACAGTTCTTCGTTAGCCGCCAGCACTTCATGTGTGTGGATACATGCAGGAAGACAACTCTGCAGGAGTGTCAAGGTCGCAGCAAGGGGTGTCAAGGTTGCAGCAAGGAGTGTCAAGGTTGCAGCAAGGCGTGTCAAGGTCACATACAGCACACCTGAAAAAAAAAACTAAGACTATTACTGATCTTAAAAAACTCATGCCCTGGGATGCAAGATGATCTTAAGATATAGATTTCTGAGAAAAGTGTCATGGATTCCTGGATTAATTCTTCAACATTAATTTTGCAATCATTGAAAATGGAAGTAGGTTGGCATTCAGCAAAATCAATATGTCTGTCTAATAGGTAACTTATTTCTTAATCTGGCTGAATCTTACACTGTCCAAAAACAATTGCTTTGGTGGACACAGTGGTTGAGAGGGCTAAGGCGCTTTCCTACGGAGGTGAAGGCCCCTGGTTTGAATCCTGGCTACTCCAACTGCGGTGTGTCTTCGGCCCAAGGCACATTATCACAATTGCCTCAGTCGACCCAGTTGTAAATGGGTACAAGAAAAATGCTGGGGGGTAAGGTATAATTGGTTTTAACGTTTCTTAAAAAAATAGGGTCGATCAAAAGCTCTACAGAGCTTACGTTAATTGTTTCACAAAGCGACGGTAAATAAAGTTTTCATTTACATTTATTTACATTTACATGTATTTGATATACATGTGAAATAAATTTTAGTTTTGCATGCTTTGTAGGCAAATAAAATAGTTTTGAGTTCAGATTTGTAGTATTCTTATCATGATGGCCAGAGGCCCGAGTGTTTAATCATGACACATCCTGAACGAATCATGAATTTTTCAAATATTGTGACAAAAAATCATTCATATGAATTTTTCACACATGTTTTGTTTTGATGTCAGGTTCCAGTAGTCTGCTTGTACAGCAGATATAACTTTGAAAAAGAAGTTTTGGGGTCCAAATTAACAGGAGTTGAATTTTGGAAAAGCAAACATTGCTCTTCTCCCCTTTCACATAATATTATATTGCATCCATGCTCTTAATTAAGAATCACTGAGTTTTATAAATAAAAAAACTGTTGGCTATACAAATGAGAATAAACATTAAAATGGAGCTAAAAGATGACTTTAACAAGAGGGCCAAGAGGGCCCTAGGTTGCTCACCTGTGTAACACACCATACTGGTACTGATGATAAACCCGGACAGATGATAAAGTCGACCTATCGGTTATTTATAAAATTGAACACACCATCTAACACCACCAACTGGTGTAAATAAAAACAAAATTGGTAAATATTCTGTATAAATAAATGACTAACATAAATTTGTATAAAAAATATTTATCCAAAATTACTGGGAAAGAGGGTTATTTTTTGCGCATGCTCACTGTCGCAACATAAAGGCCTGACATTGGGTCATTTTTCAATACTTGATCAGGAATGACTGTTGCAGCTTTTTGGGGAAAGTTTCAATATAATACTACGAAGAAAATTTTGTAAATGACAAAGTGGTCGAATTTATCATCAGTCAACCTATGTACAGTCCCCGTTTTACAAACCCCTTTCAAGGCCTCACTTTGTGTGAGTTTGATAACTAAATATAAATTTGAATTATGTATAGTTTTCAGCAAATGTTAAGCTTTATTTTGATACCAACCATTGATTACAAATTGCAGAAATAAAAAAGTTAAAGGTAAAAAACCTCATTTTCTGTTCGGGTTTATCATCAGTACCAGTAACAGTGTAAACATGTTTTACCTAGCGATTTGGTGGAGACATGTGGCTTCTAGAGTGTATACAAGCTTTTCCTATGATTTGACCTAGTGCCCTAGTTTTGGCCCACATGATCCAGATTTAAAATCTTCCAAGACTTCATGATAACAAATATTCCAACCAAATTTTATGAAGATTGAATCAAACATGTGCCCCCTAGGGTGTAAACAAGCTTATCCTTTGATTTGACCTGGTGACCTAGTTTTTGACCCCACATGACCCAGATAAAAATTCATATGATGCAGACAAACATTCTGACCATGTTTCATGTACATCAAATGAACAAGAGTGTTAACAAGCCTTTCCTTTGATTTGACTGGGTGACCTAGTTTTTAACCCAATATAACCCAGTTTCAATCTTGGCCTAGGAATCATCAAGATAAACATTCTGACCAAGTTTCAAGAGGATAGGGTCATAAATGTGGCCTGAAGAATGTTAACAAGCTTTTCCTTTGATTTGACCTTGTGACCTTGTTTCTGACCCCATAAAACTCGGTTTCAAACTTGGCCTTTGCAATGCTGCACTGTCTTGTTGGAAGCTAGTGACATATGGACCTTCTTGGAACAAAAGGAAAACTCACATGTTGATTCTTTGAAGCCAGAACCAGTCTGATATAGTACCAGTCCACCACCAATGATGTAGCCACCAGTTACTGGTGTTGGTTTAATGATTGGATTTATTGTATACTAGCTGTATCCTAGTGGATAGACTGTGGCAGGAATTTTACCAATGTTACATCTGATATCAAACAACACAAGTGTGCAGGGTCGGCTCTCCAAGGACAAGATGAAGGTTGAAACAGTGGACATCTAAAACAAGAGATCACAGAGTGATCTTGGCACCCACCAATGTGCCATTTTTGAGTGTTCCAAATTTCAAGACTTATTGACTACCTCAAGGTCAAATTTTATTTCCGTACACAACACTGTGCATGTGGTCCAAATTCGAAAGCTGTAGCTTGAGAAATGTGAAAGTAGGTCACTAGGTCAATGTCAAGGTCAAAGTTTGTTTCGGTACACAATCCTATGCATGTGGTCTAAATTTGAAGCCTGTAGCTACAGAAATGTGAAAGTAGGTCACTAGGTCAATCTTAAGGTCAAATTCTATTTCGGAATACAAAACTATGCATGTGGTCAAAATTTGAAGCCTGTACCTTCAAAAATGTGAAAGTAGGTCACTAGGTCAATGTAAAGGTCAAAGTTCATTTCGGTACACAAAACTATGCATGTGGTCCAAATTTGAAGGCTATAGCTTGAGAAATATAAAAGTAGGTCACTATGTCAAAATCAAGGTCAAATTTTATTTCGGCATACAAAACTATGCATGTGGTCCAAATTTGAAGCCTGTACCTTAAAAATGTGAAAGTAGGTCACTAGGTCAATGTAAAGGTCAAAGTTCATTTCGGTACACAAAACTATGCAAGTGGTCCAAATTTGAAGGCTGAAGCTTGAGAAATGTAAAAGTAGGTCACTAGGTCAAAATCATGGTCAAATTTTATTTTGGAATACAAAACTATGCATGTGGTCCAAATTTGAAGCCTGTACCTTAAAAATGTGAAAGTAGGTCACTAGGTCAATGTGAAGATCAAAGTTTTTTTCGGTACACAAAACTATGCATGTGGTCCAAATTTGAAGGCTGTAGCTTGAGAAATGTGAAAGTAGGTCACTAGGTCAAAATCAATGTCAAATTTCATTTTGAAACACGGAACTATGCATATGGTCCAAATTTGAAGGCTGTAGCTTGAGAAATGTGAAAGTAGGTCACTAGGTCAAAATCAATGTCAAATTTCATTTTGAAACACAGAACTATGCATATGGTCCAAATTCGACGCCTGTACCTTCAAAAATGTGAAAGTAGGTCACTAGGTCAAAATCAAGGTCAAAGTTTTTTCCAGTGCACAAAACTATGCATGTGGTCCAAATTTGAAGGCTGTAGCTACAGAAATGTGAAAGTAGGTCACTAGGTCAAAATCAAGGTCAACTCATGTCAAGGTTCATCTTGCCACTCAAAAATATACATGTGGTCCAAATTTGAATGTTGTAGTTATTGACAAGAACATTTTAAAAGCTTTTCCCTATATAAGTCTATATGAACCATGTGACCCCCGCGGCGGGGCCATTTTTGACCCTAGGGCGATAATTTGAACAAACTTGGTAGAGAACCACTAGATGATGCTACATTACAAGTATCAAAGCCTTAGGCTTTGTGGTTTGGACAAGAAGATTTTCAAAGTTTTTTCCTTATGTAAGTCTATGTAAGCCATATGACCCCCAGGGCTGGGCCATATTTGACCCTAGGGGTATAATATGAACAATCTTAGTTGAAGACCACTAGATGATGTCACATACAAAATATCAAAGCCCTAGGCCCTGTGGTTTTGGACAAGGGGTTATTCAAAATTTTTCCCTATATAAGTCATTAAAAACTATTTGACCCCCAGGGCAGGGCCATATTTGACCCCAGAGAAATAATTTGAATCATCTTGGTAGAGGACCACTAGATGATGCTTCAAACCAAATATCAAAGCCCTAGGCTATGTGGTTTTGGATAAGAAGGTTTTCAAAGTTTTTCCCTATATAAATCTATGTAAAATATAGAAATAAACAAAGGGCCATAACTCATTCATAAATTGTTGAACCAGTCTGATTTTCAGGGGGACACAACTAGGGTATCAATACATCATTCTGACAAAGTTTGGTCAAAATCCCCCCCAGTAGTTTCTGAGGAGATGCGATAACGAGAAATTGTTAACGGACGGACGGAATGACGGACGGACGGACCACCGACGCAGAGTGATTTTATTAGCCCACCATCTGATGATGGTGGGCTAATAAATAAGAGAGGGAAGGTTAACTCTATAACAAAAAGGACACAACAGTGAGGCTGAACACCACTTAATCCAGCTGTTCTTTATTTCATATAAAATCCACTTACTTCATAACATTTTCTAGCATATCAGATTTTCAGAGACATATATTCTCATAAAGAACTAGATCGCTACTTTAGAAAAACAAAAAGAAACTTTTATATTCTAAACTACTGTTCGTTAAATACAACCCGCTGAATTTACTACTTTTCACTTCTTTCAATTTCTCTTTTCGAGACATTAAATTCTTACGCTGCCATTTTTACCTAGCATGCGATAGGAACATGCCGCTTTCAATAGAATGCAAAATGATGCATACTGAAATGCGGTAGGGTAAAAGTAAGCATGTTGCTGCTGAAAAAATGCACTAGGAAAGGAAAAAAGATTAGTACTATTTATATTTGGACTACTTGTGACTAGACCTGCGGAGGCTTACATTCTATTTGGTAGTGATCAGCCTTTAATTAAACAAGAGGGCCAAGAAGGCCCTGTATCGCTCACCTGACATATTGACCTAAAGATCATCAAGATTAACATTCTGACCAAGTTTCATAAGATATGGTCATAAATGTGGCCTCTACAGTGTTAACTAGCTTTTGACCCAACATGACTCAGATTCAAACTGGACCTTGAGATCATTAAGATAAACATTCTGACCATGTTTCATGAAGATACAGTCATAAATGACATCTCTACAGTGTTAACAAGCTTTTCCTTTGATCTGACCTGGTGACCTAGTTTTTGACCCTAGATGACCCAGCATTAAACTCGACCAAGATTTTAGTGAGGTAACATTCTGACCAAGTTTTATTAAGATTAGGGCAAAATTGTGACCTCTAGAGTGTTAACAAGTTTTTCCTTTGATTTGACCTGGTGACCTAGTTTTTGACTGCAGATGACCCAATATCAAACTCTTCCGAGATTTTATGGAGGGTAACATTCTGACCAAGTTTCATTAAGATTGGGACAAAATTGTGACCTCTAGAGTGTTAACAAGCTTTTCCTTTGATTTGACGCGGTGACCTAATTTTTGATCCCAGATGACCCAATATTTAATTCGTCCAAGATTTTATTGAGGGTAACATTCTGACCAAGTTTCATTAAGATTGGACCAAAATTGTGACCTCTAGTGTTAACAAGCTTTTCCTTTGATTTGACCTTGTGATCTAGTTTTTGACCCCGGATGACCCAATATCGAACTTGTCCAAGATTTTATTGAGGGTAACATTCTGACCAAGTTTCATTATGATTAGGCCAAAATTGTGACCTCTTGAGCGTCAACAGTCAAATTGTTGATGATGGACGGACGACGGACACAGGGCGTTCACAAAAGCTCACCTTGAGCATTTCGGCTCAGGTGAGCTAAAAATACAGGCTATAATTATTATGAATACCAGTACTCTTGAAAAATTATTCTATAATTAAGCTGCTGTTACAATTTATGATAAGCAAACATTTGAATTGCCAGCTGAAATAAATGATGCAGAAATATGTTGGTTTGAACAGACACAGCTTACATCTGTAGTTCAAAAGTGCGGGTAAAAATAAGCATGGCATTATTATGTAGAGTTTGATCATTTTTATTTTTTTATGTAAAAGCAATACCTTTCGCAATTACAAAAGACAGTTTGTATATACAAATAAATTTTGGCTACTGGTATATTTAGCATTGAGACCTCAATGCACACATAAAGTTTAAGCATCATCATATAAATGGTTTAAAGGTAATTTTCCACTGACACATGAAAACAAACATGACCTCCCATTTTTAGTTAAAACAAGAGGGCCATGATGGCCCTGTATCGCTCACCTGAAGGCAAAGGTCAAGATAACACTAATGACTCAAAACTGCATATACAAATTTTTTTGCTTTAGATTCATAAATGGGCCATTAAGGTCCTAAATGGTTTACCCGAGGATAGGCAGTAAGTTTTTAAAATTGATTCAGAAAAGATATGTTAAGCCATACCAAATTAATTTCTTGGTCATTGTTTTTTTTTTTTCAAAAAAAATTTGGAGCGGGTGAGCTGACTGAAAATAAAAATATTTGTTTTTGGATTGCGATTTGAAGAAAACAATTAGAAACCTTGTCACAAGAATTAACAAGCACTGCCAAAACATCAAAAAGGCTTGAAAATACATAAAAGAACCAATAAATATTCAAAGTTTAAACTGCCCCCAAAAGACATGGCAGCCAATCAACACCTGACTCATATATATCTTTATGTTAAACGGACACACTATACTGTAATATTTACAGACATTGAGAGATGTTAACAAGCTGAAAGGACAGCAGGCCGATACAAGAAAATCTGGCAATTTAACCGTGTTGGCTAAGTTAGTATCCTGGGCAAACTAGTGCCCTATCTAGCCAAATAAACAAAGGGTTTCTCCTTGGATTTATTCTCACTACATAAGAATAAGAAAGCTGTTACTTTCATGTAGTACACATGTATAACAAGATATCATTGTGATTACATATAATCACCTCAACAGTACGTACTGATGATGCACAGGAAATCCATCATCTGCTGATGGCCCAATTCACTTGTTAATACAATTATTTATTTTGCAGTTTCTGTTGCTCTTTGTTTTAAACATTCAACTTTGGCAGAAAAGGAAAGACATACTTTTGATTTTGCAAGTCATAACAATAAATGCGCTACAAATTAAAAACAAGGAGCTGCGTTCAATAAACGCTTGATGCCCCGTTGGCATCCTTGTCGATACAAAACAACCTAAGTCCAAAACGAGGTCAAGGTCAAACTGAGGTCAGGTGATGTTTGAAGATGAGGAATGGTCACAGGTTTCATCTGTATTAGTACCAATTCATTCTTGTAAACGGTATTGATGCTAGATGAAACGGTCCCATTTGGTTAACCAAGAGATGGCCCACATAAAGCAACCTAAGTCCAAAAGGAGGTCCAGGTCAAACTTAGGTCAGGTGATGTCTGAAGATGAGGATGGTCACAGGTTACATCTGCATTAATATCAAGTCATTCCAGTAAGGGGTATTGATGCTAGACGAAACGGTCCCGTTTGGTAAACCTCGTATGGATGGACGGACAAACGGACGAGCGAACGGACAGACAGGACAATCACTATATGCCTCCCGCATCAGTAGATGCCTGGGGCATAAAAAGTAAGCTTTTAATGCATGTATTCTTGGATTGAGAGTTTGTAAGCTCTTTAAGATTGTTTTGCCCTAATTAAGTTCCATGACATTGTGTGTACCCATTCACCGCTGGAAAATTGTGTTCATTTAACATAGCTTAAAGAAACAATATAGCATTCCGCAAATCAAAGTTATGTCAACAATACTTTCTTTCTTACAAGTTATGTGGGTAAACAACAGGACATAGTTTTACATAAAACATTTTATGTCTCTTGCTCTACATAACTTTTGGAATAGGTGAATGTGCTTATGAGAAAGACTTGAACCTTAAATGAACTCAAAAGCATACATTTTACCAGTGTCACATTGTATTACACAAACACATACATGTAGTTCCATTGCCCTAACTATATCTGACCTAAAAATGAAACCACACTAGACAACAGACTTTTTCAATTTTAATAAAATGTTTTTAACCATTTTAGGTCTCAAGTTAAGGAATGCACAACTGGTTAGGTAATTCTTCCATGCATACAAAAAGTATTAAAATTGCCGAAATTTAATTCACTCGAAACCAATATAATATTGATTGGCAATCTGATCAACATTTTAGAATGGACAAATCATGTGAGAATATGCACAAACACTGTATTTAATATGAGTTTTTTTTACAACTAAGAGATTAAGCAGTTTGTAAACAATACCTACTGCCTTCTTGCTGAAGAACTAACAGGATTATATGTAATAACAACAAATTTCTGATGATAGAATCGTTATTACTATAGCTGCCTGAAACAATTACTGTAGAATTAAAGTCAGTCAATAATTTGGTAGTAGTAAAATCAAGAACAGGTGGTATTCAATTTTGACCTTGACCTTTGACCTACTGACCTCAAAATCAAACTTGGCCTGTAATTTCTGATGTTACACCTGTGTACCAAATATTAGCTAAATCGGTCAAGCCTTTCATGAGTTATTGTCCGGAAGCCATGAAAACCAACGGATGGACCGACAGACAGACCGACTGACAAGCTCACTCCTATATATCCCCCCAGACTTCGTTTGTGGGGGTATAATAAGAGTATTGAGTTTAAAAATCCTTGGATAAATTGTTTTCAAGTTAAAGAGCGACAAATATTTTTAAGTTTCAGGTCCCTGTGAGCTTGACCTTTGATTCAGTGATCTTAAAATCAACCTTGACCTTTGAACTAAGGATACAAAAAATCCAATACTGTTCATCTATACAGCAAGATCAATATACCTATGAATGTATCCTAGGTAAAACCCTTCAAAAGTTATTGAGCTAAAACTATTTTCAATGTTCAGGTCCCTGTGAGCTTGACTTTTCACCCAGTGATCCAAAAATCTATAGACCTCTTAAGTTTCAAAGTCCTAGAAGAAAAACCCTTCTCCAGTTACTAAGTGGAAATCATCATCAATGTTCAGGTCCCTGTGACCTTGACCTTTTGACCCAGTGACCCCACTATCAATAGATTCATCTATACATGAAGACCAATATACCTGTGAAGTTTCTGTCTGAGTTTGATGATATAAATGAAATCTGAAATCAGTCCTGTAAGTAGTTATCAAACTATATTCATTTAAATTTAACAGAAAGGGAGGTAATTTGACATAAAATTAATCCAGAATTATCTACTTTGATAATGTGAAACCACCTGAAATACATAACAAATTTAATCTCATAAACATTATGAGGACTGGTGAAACAAGAGCTGTCACAGGAGACAGCGTGCTCGACTATTTTGATGCTGGATAGTGAAACTGGGCACATCAGAGGAAACTGGAGTTGTCACTGGAGTGTTAAATGACTCCAATGTTGGATGAAGATATTGCACAATAGTTTGAGTCTGTGTCAGAATATTAAGTAATAAAAGATAAAATGTATCAAAACAAAAGGGGGCATAATTCATAAAATATTGGTGCAAGAGTTATGCACATTGTGTCATATGATGTGGGTGATGATGTGGAACAACTATTTTAAGTTTGAATCAAATGCATTATGTAATTATACTGTAATAACTGAGATAGAGGGAAAATGCATCAGAAGTAACCTTGTTTTCTATGTAAAGGGGCATAATTCATAAATAATTAGTGTCATAGTTGTGCACCTTGTGTCATAAGATGTGGGTGATGATGTTGAACAAGTATTTTAAGTTTGAATCAAATCCATTCAGTAATAAAAGAGATAGAGTGAAAGTGCATTAAAACTTTAACCTGAAATTCTAAGTAGAAAGGGGGAATAATTCATGACAAACTAGTGCTAGATTTATGCACCTTGTATCATATGATGTTGGTGATGATGATGAACAACTATTTTAAGTTTGAATCAGATCCATTCAGTAATAACAGAGATAGAGTGAAAGTGCATCAAAACTTTAACCTGAAATTCTAAGTGAAAAGGGGAGATAAATCATAAAATATTGGTTCCAGGGTTATGGCCCACATGTCAGATTATGTGGGTGATGATAAAGTTTGAATCAAATCCATCAGTAATCACAGAGATAAGAAGAAAGAAGAGAAAGATTAACAAGAGGACCATGATGGTCCTGAATCGCTCACCTATCCCCACATGACCCAGTTTTGAACTGAGTATGACGTTGTTATTTCTATTATTTGACAAAGTGACCTAGTTTTTGAGCACAGGTGACCTAGATATCATCAAGATAAAAAATTCTGACCAATTTTCATGAAGATCCATTGAAAAATATGACTTCTAGAGAGGTCACAAGGTTTTTCTATTATTTGACCTAATGCTCTAGTTTTTGAAGGCATGTGACCCACTTTTAAACATGACCTAGATATCATCAAGGTGAACATTCTCACCAATTTTCATGAAGATCTCATGAAAACTATGGCCTCTAGAGAGGTCACAAGGTTTTTCTATTTTTCGACCTACTGACCTAGTTTTTGAATGCAGTTGACCCAGTTTCGAACTTGACCTAGATATCATCAAGGCGAATTATTAACATTCTCACTAATTTTCATGAAGATCCATTGAAAAATGAGGCTTCTAGGGAGGTCACAAGGTTTTTCTGTTTTTAGACCTACTGACCTAGTTTTTGACCGCACCTGACCCAGTTTTGAATTTGACCTAGATATCATCAAATTGAACATTCTCGCCAATTTTCATGAAGATCCATTGAGAAATATGGCCTCTAGAGAGGTCACAAGGTTTTTCTATTTTTAGATCTACTGACCTAGTTTTTGACTGCACATGACCCAGTTTCAAACCTGATCTTGATATCATCAAGGAGAACATTCTGATAAATTTTCATGAAGATCTCTTGAAAAATATGGCCTCTAGAGAGGTCAAAAGGTTTTTCTATTTTTAAACCTACCAACCTAGTTATTAGCCGCATGTGACCCAGTTTCAAACTTGACCTAGATATCATCAAGGTAAACAATCTGACTAATTTTCATAAAGATCCCATGAAAAATATGGCCTCTAGAGAGGTCACAAAGTTTTTCTATTTTTAGACCTACTGACCTAGTTTTTGACCGCATGTGACCCAGTTTCAAATTTGACCTAGATATCATCAAGGTAAACATTCTCACCAATTTTCATGAAGATCCATTGAGAAATATGGCCTCTAGAGAGGTCACAAGGTTTTTCTATTTTTAGACCTACTGAACTAGTTTTTGACCCCACGTAACCCAGTTTCGTACTTCAACTAGATATCATCAAGATGAACATCCTGACCAATTTTCATGAAGATCTCATGAAAAATATGGCTTCTAGAGAGGTCACAATGTTTTTCTATTTTTAGACCTACTGACATAGCTTTTGACCGCACGTGACCCAGTTTCGAACCTGACCTAGATATCATCAAGATGAACATTCTGACCAACTTTCATAAAGATCCCATGAAAAATATGGCCTCTAGAAAGGTCACAAAGTTTTTCTATTTTTAGACCTACTGACCTAGATTTTGACCGCACGTGACCCAATTTCAAACTTGACCTAGGTATCATCAAGGTGAACATTCTCACCAATTTTCATGACGATCCATTGAGAAATATGGCCTCTAGAGAGGTCACAAGGTTTTTCTATTTTTAGACCTACTGACCTAGTTTTTAATCCCACGTGACCCAGTTTCAAACCTGACCTAGATATCATCAAGCTGAACATTCTGACCAACTTTAATAAAGATCCCATGAAAAATGTGACCTCTAGAGTGGTCACAAGCAAAAGTTTACGCACGGACGCACAGACAGACAACGGACGCCACGCGATCACAAAAGCTCACCTTGTCACTTTGTGACAGGTGAGCTAAAAAAACTTTAACCAAGGGTGGGACACTGAAGGACGCCAACACAGGGTCGAATAGGATTGCTCTCCTTATACTTCGTAGTCAAGCTAAAACTGAAGATGCTAAACAATTTAAAATAAAGCATATTTGAAATTCAAGGGCCCATAACTCTGGTGTCCAATCAAACCCAACATCAAAGTTTACCAAGATCTTGGAGTATACACACATACTATATAAATATTAATTAAAACTAAAATGAACATGATAAGAGGGAAAACAATGTGAAATAAAGCAAGTTTTGTAATTCCAGGGAACAAACCTCTTGTCCTACTAGTCTGATTCATTTCATAACGGAACTTATCCAAGATCTTATAGTTATAGACATTGTGTGTAAATATTTCAGGGGCCATAACTCATAAATTAGGGGGCGGAGTGAGACGAAAAATAGAACGTGCGCAAGTTCATGTCATGATAAAGAATCAAGCAAGGTTTCATTAATTCATATCAAATACTTTTTGAAGTGGGGGGGGGGGGGGGGGGGGGGGGGGGGGGGGCACAATAAAGTAGAGCCAAATTATATCCCTACAATACAGCCTTGTCACAAAAGAAAGCCAATGTTAAAGCTGAACCTCAAAATCAATAGAGGTCATCTACTGGTCATGATCAACCTCCTTATTAAGTTTCGTGATCCTAGGCCCAAGAGTACACGCATTATTTTCCGGAAATGATTTAACTGTTCTGGGTCACTGTGACCTTAACCTTTGACCTACTGACCTCAAAATCAAACTTGACCTGTATTTTATGATGTTACACCAGTGTACCAAAATTTATGATTCTAGACCTAAGCATTTTCAAGTCATCATCCGGAAACCATTAACTGTTCCGGCTTATAGCAACCCTGACCTTTGACCTACTGACCTCCATGTAGAACATGACCATTATTTTATGATGTTGCACCTGTGTAAATCTGTCAAACCTTTCAAGGGTTATTGTCTGGAAACCATTAAAATCAACGGACAGACAGACTGAACAACTGACGAACTAAAGCTCATAAAACGTTATAATAACTTCCATACACAGCAGAACAATGACTGCCAGTGGGGGACAGAGATGAGCTAAGGTCCACAGGAATTACTTGAGTCAGCCCTGGTACTGGAGTCATTGATGCTAAGGGTAGTACTTGATTTATAGTATTATTTTCAGTAGATTCACATTACTATGTCATATTACAATTTACATATGAATATCAAAATCTAGTCTTCTACAGTATTTCCAAGACTTTTTTTATAAAACAAAACTTTGATCTGAATGATAAACAAGTTTAAAGTCAATACCTCGTATTGTTATTGGGTTATACTGTGAACAAGAAATATGATAGACAGACAGACATATGGACATACAGGTGCACCATCCCATGGTACATCTACTTTTCAAAAATTACAGACAGAACCATGAAAGTCAGTAATATTTATGTTTAACACAGCTGCTTTGTTTGATGCAGTGCCAGTTCCAACAGATGATTTTGGTCTCACTCCTGATATATTTTAAAAATGTCTGCATGGGTTTTCCATGTACAATATTCAGGTAATAACCACTAAAATATAGAGAAAAGTATCAAATGCTTTCCTTTTCTTCACTGGTGAAAAGTTATAAAAACTAGAGCTATCACTAAAGGTGATGAATGTACCCCCTGCATGCACTGACACAGTACATTGCAATCTGATGCACACAAGATTGCATAATTATGTGGACTGTATATATATAGACTGTATGTATACAGTATAGTAACAAAAAACAAAGTCCCATAACTCTGCAGAATATTTATCTAAAAGAACGTAACATGCACCATACACAACTAGGGCTGGTAGTGATCACTTGCGTGAAGTTTCATTAAATTGTGTGCAAGGGTTCGGAAGATTAGGCATGCACAAGACTACATATGCAGACTGTATGCAATTTTTTTTTGAAAGAATCTAACATGCCCTATGCACGACTTCTGTTGTTACTGATAGCTTGTGTGAAGTTTCATTAAATTGTGTCAAGGGGATGAGGAGAGATAGTGTGCACAAGATTGTGTCTATGTATACAGTATAGGAACAAAAAACAAAGTGCCGTAACTCTGCAATTTTTTTTTTCTGAAAGAACCTAACATGTCCCATGCACAACTACTAGCTGTTGTTACTATTCACTTGTGTGAAGTTTCATTAAATTGTGTCAAGGGGATGAGGAGAGATGGTGCGCACAAGACTGTGTCTACGGACGGACAGATGGATGGACAGACAGACAGACAGACAACCTGAAACCAGTATACACCCCCTTACAACTTTGTTGTTTAAATTGTGTCTAGGGGATGAGGAGAGATGGTGCGCACAAGATTGTGTCTACGGACGGACAGAGAGATAGACAACCTGAAACCAGTATACACCCCCTTACAACTTTGTTGTTTAGGGGGTACAATTATTAACGAAATATATAACAAGAGGGTCATGATGACCCTGGACCGCTCACCTGAGTAATATGAGCTACATGTTTCAAATGTCAAACTGATGATAAAATATTAAGAAAGTCAGTAGGTTATATTCATGGTCAATGAAATTCAGTTTTATGATCTGTGTGCAAAACTGTGTATGTCATCAAAATTTCAAGGCTGTATCTTAAACAAGAAGACCATGATGGTCCTGAATCGCTCACCTGTCCCCATATGACTCAGTTTTGAACTGAGTATGACATCGTTTTTTCTATTATTTGACATAGTGACCTAGTTTTTGAGCTCATGTGACCCAGTTTTGAACCTGACCTAGATATCATTAAGATAAAGATTCTGACCAATTTTCATGAAGATCCATTGAAAAATAAGACTTCTAGAGAGGTCACAAGGTTTCACCCAGTTTCGAACTTGACCTAGATATCATCAAGGTGAACATTCTCACCAATTTTCACGAAAATCCATTCAAAAGTATGGCCTCTAGAGAGGTCACAAGGTTTTTCTTTTTTAGACCTACTGATCTAGTTTTACCCCGCAGCTGACTAAGTTTCGAACTTGACCTAGATATCATCAAGATGAACTTTCATACAGATCCCATGAAAAATATGACCTCTAGAGAGGTCACAAGGTTTTTTTATTATTTGACCTACTTACCTAGTTATTGACGGCACATGATCCAGTTTCGAACTTGAATTAGATATCATCAAGGTGAACATTCTGACCAATTTTCATGAAGATCCATTCAAAAGTATGGCCTTTAGAGAGGTCACAAGGTTTTTCTATTTTTAGACCTACTGACCTAGTTTTTGACCGCAGTTGACTAAGTTTCGAACTTGACCTAGATATCATCAACATGAACATTAAGACCAACTTTCATACATATTCCATGAAAAATATGGCCTCTAGAGAGGTCACAAGTTTTTTTTATTATTTGACCTACTGACCTAGTTACTGACGGCACGTGACCCAGTTTCTAACTTGGCCTAGATATCATCAAGGTGAACATTCTGACTAATTTTCATGAAGATCCATTCACAAGTATGGTCTCTAGAGAGGTCACAAGGTTTTTCTATTTTTAAACCTATTGACCTAGATTTTTACCGCAGTTGACCCAGTTTTGAACTTTACCTAGATATCATCAACATGAACATTCAGACCAACTTTCATACAGATCCCTGAAAAATATGGCCTCTAGAGAGGTCACAAGGTTTTTTTATTATTTGCCCTACTGACCTAGTTTTTTAAGGCATGTGACCCAGTTTCAAACTTGACCTAGATATCATCAAGGTGAACATTCTGACTAACTTTCATGAAGATCTGTTGACAAGTATGGCCTCTAGAGAGGTCACAAGGTTTTTCTATTTTTAGACCTACTGACCTAGTTTTGGACCGCACTTGACCTAGTTTCGAACTTGACCTAGATATCATCAAGTTGAACAATCTGACCAACTTTTATAAAGATCCCATGAAAAATGTGACCTCTAGAGTGGTCACAAGCAAAAGTTCACGCACGGACGGATCACAAAAGCTCACCTTATGTGAGCTAAAAACAAGAAAGTAGGTCAGTAGGTCAAGGTCACAGTCAAGTGACATCATATTACTTGGGGTCATCAGGTAATTATAATTAAACAGTCTTGGAAATAGGATCAGATGATTTTTAAGTATTTTTTCCTATATAACTCACATAATAACCCCTGGGGCATAATTTGAACAATTTTGGTAGAGGACAACTAGACAATTCATCATAACAAATATCAAAAGCCTAGGTCGTATGGTTTCAGACAAGAAAATTTTTAAAGCTATTTCTAAGTCTATATAAAACTTGGGACCCCAGAGCAGGGCCTCTTTTCATGCCATGGGTACAATTTGAACAATCTTTGTTGAGGACCATTAGACAATGCTACAAACCAAATATCAAAGGTCTTAGTGTTGTGGTTTCAGACAAGAAGATTTTTAAACTTTTTTCCCTATATAAGTCTATGTAAAACTCTGGACCCCTAGGGCGGGGCCATATTTGACCCTAGGGGGATAATTTGAACAATCTTGGTAGAGGACCACTAGATAATGCTACATACCAAATATCAAAGCCCTAGGCCATGTGGTTTTGTATAAGAAGATTTTCAAAGTTTTCCCTATATAAGTCTATATAAACCATGTGACCACCGAGGCAAGGCCATATTTGACCCTAGGGGGATAATTTGAATAATATTGGTAGAGGACCACTAGATGATGCTACATACCAAATATCAAATCCCTAGGCCATGTGGTTTTGTATAAGAAGATTTTCAAAATTTTCCCTATGTAAGTCTATATAAACCATGTGACCCCCGAGGCAAGGCCATATTTGAGCCTAGGGGGATAATTTGAACGATCTTGATAGAGGATCACTAGATGATACTACATACCAAATATCAAAGCCCTAGGCCCTGTGGTTTTGTACAAGAAGATTTATATAAACCATGTGAGCCCCGGGGCGGGGCCATATTTGACCCTAGGGGGATAATTTGAATAATTTTGGTAGAGGACCACTAGATGATACATACCAAATATCAAAGTCCTAGGTCCTGTGGTTTTGGACAAGAACTTTTTTTAAGTTTTTCCTTTTGGTTGCCATGGCAACCAGAGTTCTGCATGGAATTAAATTCTTTGAATAACTTTGGAAGGGGGCCACCCAAGGATCATTCCTGTGAAGTTTGGTGTAATTCTGCCAAGTAGTTTTCAAGAAGATTTTTTAGGAAATGTTGACGGACAGACGGCGCACAACGGATGCAGGACATTGAGTGGTCACAAGAGCTAAAAGTACCATAACCATTCCTTTAAGTAAGAACTGCTGGCTTGACTTCCCTTGTATAAATGAAAATTGTAGTAAGAAACAAATACAAGCATAAAGGCAGGAATAAGATAATCCCTGTACTTTTCTACTGCAAAACACACTGATTCTCTATAAGAATACTGTTAACATAGTTAGACAGCTACTTTATTCCAACAAATTAACCGAATACTTTTAGTTATCCTTTTTTATCTGCTGGATTACTTTACATCTGACAGTCTGTAACAATGATATTTTTCCACAGACAACCCGTAAAAATCATTTTCTTTAGCTTCACCTGCACTTACAGAATACACAATCATACAATTTACCTGTTACCGTTCCAGTAGGTTCAGGAGTAACCACTATACCAATGGTTTATTTCGGAGGGATCAAACTACTTGGTACCCAGCAGAATAAAAGATCTTTTGGGTCAGGAACCAGTTCACAGCCTTGTGGGATAGTAGCATGCATTGCAAATCTGCAAAGTGTCATAAATATATAAGATCTTTTAGGGTCTTCTGGCAGCTGAAAGCCATGTCAGATATGAGAAATTAATTACATAGTCTTGGGTTTAATTTTATAAAGAAATGAAACTCTGACAAAACAGACTAATGAGCACATACAACTAACCTTTGTCTATATGTGTATATGTTTTTGTTAGAATTGCCACACCGACAAACATTGTTACAGCCATCATACCACAATTGTCCTTCCTGGTATGTACTTCTTCGTATACATATACATCTGCAAATATTTGGTACCAAAATATCAAAGTGCATTCTTTATACTACTTTCAATCATTCTAATTGTATCTATTTGTTCACAGAAAAAACTAGGGCTGTCACAGGAGTGACTAATTATACACCCAAAATATGGCCTTGTCAGAGAAGTAAGCCAATGTCAAAGTCGAACCTCAAAATCAATGCAATCGACTATTCGAAGAATTGATGGAAGTATGGGGTCAAAATTTTTCTAGACAAAAGAAGAAAAATAGATAAGACAAACAATGTATCTGTATTTGTGGATTTGGATCAGTCTAGCGCTATATGGCAATGTGTGACCATCATGGTAAGCAAGTGTTCAATCTTAAAATGCCATGCACCAGACAGTTTAGACAAAATATGAAATGGTATGCCAACTTTATTTAACTTATTTCTATGTCTAAAAGGGACATAAATGAGCTTAATTCCATGTCCTAGTGTAATATGTTGTTTTGCTTACATATGTAGACTATGACGGTAAACAAGTGGTCTAAGTTACAAAGCCATATGACAAACAGGTAAGGCAAAATATGGACTGGTATGCATTTTTTTTTAAACTGATTTCCAAGTCCAAAAAGGGTCATAATAGTTGAAAGAGTTAAGTACTCTTACCAACAAATGGAAATCATGATGATAAGCAACTGTTCAAAGTTTCAAAGCCACAGTTCAAATAGTTTTGACAAAACGTGGATTTGTACGAAAACTTAACTAATTTCCAATTCCAAAAAGGGCCATAATTCAGCCTAAATATTTGTCAGAGTTATGTATTCTTGTCTGAAGATGGAAAACAAGTGTTCAAAGTTTGAAAGCCACATATCAAATAGTTTTGACAAAACATGAAGTTGTACGAAAATTGCACTGATTTTGAAGTCCTAAAAGGACCATAATTTAGCCAAAATTCTTGACAGAGCTATGTACTCTTGCCTACAGATAGAGAATGTTATAATAAACAAGTAATAATAATAATAATAATAATAATGACTATTTATATTTGAATATATATTTTGCTAAGCCAATTTACAATACGGTCCACAATGTGGACTCCACATACCGGTATACATGGCTATATACAGAAACAATAAACATGAATAAAATACTATGAAAAAATAAAACACAAAGTTATGTCCTCAGAAAAATAATATGAGAATGAAAGATCATATGCAATACAGGACACTATATTTATAATGAAAATGCATAGAGATGGTAGAGACAGTATTTCCTGACATTTAATTAAAATTATGACTTATTGTATTGCCACTGAAGGTATGATCTTTTAAATTTTCCAGAGTGTCTGAAAAACGTGTGTTTAGGTAAGTTATTCCAGATAACTGTTCCAGACTAGTGCATAGCTTTGGGGAAAAATTCCTTTTTTGGCACAGGTACTACTAGTTCATCATTTTCTCTAAATCTTAAGTTCACGATCAGATGTTTGCTTTTCAGTAAATTTTGAAGAAAGATAATTAGGACACTGATCATGAATCGATTTATATACTAGGATCGCTTTTTTTTGTATTAACCTCTGTCAGAAAAAGTCCATTTCACTTTTTTAGATAATTCAGCAGATGGGGCATCAAAAATATTTGTCAAGAATAATTTTTGCACCACGTTTTTGGAATTTTAAAACAGTTTCTAGGAGCTTGTCGCTGCAGTTTACCCATATAATGCAGCAATAATCAAAATGTGACAAAATATAGGCATTGAAAAATAGCTTTCAGGAGTGTAAGTTCAGGAAAGACTTTATTCGTAAGAAAAGATATAAATATGTATTGCATTTTTTCATGGTTTGTTCAGTCTGATACTTCAAGTTTAGATGTTTATCCACCTGTACTGTGAAATCATTAATATTCGTGGGGGACTTATTTTCGTGGATTCCGTGGCTGAGTCAATCCACGAAATTTAATCCCAACAAACAAGTAAAATTCCCATTCATTTTATGTTCAAAAGTTGAAATCCACCAATTCTTAAACCAATGAAATTGCCATTTTGACCAAAACCATGAAATTTCATGCCCACGAAATTTAATGATTTTACAGTACTCCTAAAAGTTTCTCCGTGGATAAGTATGAAAGTACTTCACCCTGCATTTGGATAGTATTACAGGTTGTGTAATTTGTTATTTTATTGTTGTTATAGGAGGCAGTGATGTACATAGCTTTTGTTTTAGATGTATTAGGAAGCACTGAGTGATCAGTGCACCATTTTTCAACAGTGTTTATGTCAGCCTGTAGGGTATTGTGTACTTCCATTACTGATTTACCTGAGGCAGATATTGTTGTATCATCTACCAAAATGTCAATTGATGATTTGCCTGTGTGAAGTGGAAGGTCATTGATATACAGTATGAATAGTATTGGCCCCAGAACAGAATGATAAAAGTTTCAAAGCCATATGTCAGACAGTTTACACAAAATATTAACTGGTATGAAAAACTTAACCAAGATTTTTAAGTTAAAAGGGGCCATAATTTAGCCAAAATCCTTGATGAAGTTATGCTCTCTTACCTAAAACTGGACAAGGTAATGGTACGCAAGTGCTGAAAGTTTCAAAACCTTATCTCAAAAGGTTTTGTCAAAATGGGACTGGTTCAAAAACACTTCACCAAGGTGTGATGCCGATGCCGACACCATGATGAGAAAGACAGCTCTACTTATTCTTCAAATAGTCTAGCTAAAAATTGACTACAAAATGTAAAGCATTAGTTTTTGGATCCTTTTCTTACAAACATTATCATGTCATGAAAACACCAATGTTTGCATCAAAACCTATCACCTTAGAGAAATGTCTGGACTTAACCAGAATATTTACCTGGTGTGTTTGTCTGTGGTGTAGGTGTTTGTGAACAAGCATTGCACAAGGGTTTCATGCAGCACTTGGTGGCAGGATTCTGAACCATCTTACAATATGGCTGTGGATCCACATAACATGGGCACCTGTCGAATAATTGGTTTATATTTTAGGACCATTACAATTTTTAACTTCTTTTTTCATTGCCAAACTTTCAATACATGTCAGTAACTAGTAAACTGTTAAAAACTAGACAGTACTAGACAGAACTATTATAACTTTTGTCCAAAGTTTGACAGGGCTGCTTATCTTGTTTTCTTTCCAAAACTTTCTCAAACATCTTTAGTACAAATTATACTTACCGTTTTAGTATTTACTGTGTGTATACACCATATGATACTCAAAACTTTATGCCCCCTATATCCAAATTTTGAGGAAGCATAAAAGGCTGTTACTTTTAAAGTAAGTATTTACTTTTCCTGGCACTGGTACTGTGCACTGGTTGCATCAATGCATGTACAGACGAACGGACAGCCATCTTCCCAAGTAGCATCCTGTTTGTACTGGGAGTCCTTATACTCACAGTAACCTAAATAGAACAAATAATCTTTCTTCACTGTTTCAAGATCCTATGTGTTTCACAAGTTTTTAATTGGATGTTTTCCCCCAAAAAAAGAATGACAAGTTTATGCACAACTTTCTAGGCATAACTGAATGAGATTATAGTTGGTTTGTTGGTTTTTTTTCACTCAAAATATCACATGGTACAAGAGAATTTATAGATATTGAGAATCTTATATTCTGGCAGTCCTTTCTACTTCTTGATTTTTTTATTTATAGAAGCTGGTCCCCAGCTTCTTTATGTACCATTCTAACACAACACACATTAATTGCTATATAAAGATATAGCAAACAGCCTATATATGAATCTTTGATAAAATATGGTTGGCTGATAGTATTACATTTTACCCCTATGATTGTAACATACGAGATTCTACTTCTGTTCCATTACATACATCCAGCACCAAACGGTTGTAAACAACATTTCAAAAACTTAATTATGATAAAAAGTCGTACTGACTTATGTGCAGGGCCAAAAAACACATCTTGATCTCTACGAACTAATTAGCTCAGTTATGACTCAGCAGTGATGTCATAAAAGAATGACAGTTAATAAAATACGGACAGTCATATGGATGCAAATAATCAAATCACTTGTGCTATGCACTTGTGATTTAATTATGATGCATCCAAACTCCTGCCCATATTTTAGTAACTGATAAAATATAGCAACAGATTTATTATTTCTTAAGTAGGTAGTAATATTTACCTATGTTTGCAGACAGGGCTTCAAGTTTGAGTCCAACAATGGGCTTCCCACATTGTAGGTGCTGGGCTTCAGGATGGTCTTGCTGTTGAACCAGGTGTTTAGCTGGAATATCCAGGAATTGGGCTGGAATAGCTATTTGGTGTTGGGCCCAAATACCCTGATGATGTCAGGCTGGAAATTCTATTTGGTGTTGGGCCCAAATACCCTGATGGTGTCAGCCTGGAACAACAATTTGGTGTTGGGCATGAATACCCTGATGGTGTCAGGCTGGAACATCTATTTGGTGTTGGGCCCAAATACCCTGATGGTGTCAGGCTAGAACAACTATTTGGTGTTGGGCCCAAATACCCTGATGGTGTCAGGCTGGAACATCTATCTGGTGTTGGGCCCAAATACCCTGATGGTGTCAGGCTGGAACATCTATTTGGTGTTGGGCCCGAATACCCTGATGGTGTCAGGCTGGAACATCTATTTGGTGTTGGGTCCGAATACCCTGATGGTGTCAGGCTGGAACATCTATTTGGTGTTGGGCCAGAATACCCTGATGGTGTCAGGCTGGAACATCTATTTGGTGTTGGGCCCGAATACCCTGATAGTTTCAGGCTGGAACATCTATTTGGTGTTGGGCCAGAATACCCTGATGGTGTCAGGCAGAAACATCTATTTGGTGTTGTGCCAGAATACCCTTTGGTGCCTGGGATACCAGCGGAGAAAATGGTTTGGTGTTTTAATGAAGACACAGACAGGACAGATGCAACATATATCTGACACATATCTCTGCATGGTACACTGGAGTAGAACAATCTGGAATGCTGCTGAAATATGATAATAGTACAGTCAAACCTGTGTTAAGCAGTCAACAAAGAGTACAACACAATATGGCTGCTTAAGACAGATGGCTGCTTAATTGATATTAGAACAGAAAGTCAACTTTAGAAAGTAAGCTGACTGGCTCCTTCCTGAAACAGGTTGCTGGTAAGGCAAGTTAACTGTAAACATGTATCTTTATCAATCAAGGCTGCAGAAGTTGAACAGATTTTTCTTCATAATGAATAACTTTATACCAAATAACCCAAGTGGTGATTAATATAGTAGTCGCAACTTGACCACAGTGGTTGACCTTAGGCTTATTATTCATATCGATTATTTCATTGTAGAAATAAGGGGTGCTAAGGGTGACAGAGTTTATATTGTCGGAATCTCACTACTCTCTGACCAGTTCACATCTAGGTGTGAAGAAAACCTTGAAAAGAACAAGAGCATGTCAAACACGAAATGCCCCCCTTGATGCATTCAGTAATTGCACAAGGAACAGAAATTATTTGCTCACTGTAAACAAAAGTTCTACTGTTCTGGTTCTATGTGATATTGATCTTTGACCTATTGACCTCAAAATCAACAGGGGTCATTTGCTGGTCATGATCAACCTCCCTATTAAGTTTAGTGATTCTAAGCCCACGTGTTCTCAAGGTATCGTCACTGTGACCTTGAACTCTGACATACTTATCTCAAAATCAATAGGGGTCATCTGCTGGTCATGACCAACCTCCCAATCAACTTTCATGATCCCAAGCCCAAGCGTTCTTGCGTTATCATCCGGAAACTGTTTAACTGTTCAGGGTCACTGTGACCTTGACCTTTGACATACAGACCTCAAAATCAATAGGGGTCATCTGCAGGTGATGACCAAACTTCCTATCAACTTTCATGCTCCTAGGCCCAAGCTTTCTTGAGTTATCATCCAGAAACGGATTGGTCTATATACAGACCGTCTGACCGACAGACATCTGCAAAACAATATACCCCTCCTTCTTCGAAGGGGGGCATAATAAGACAGAAATTTTTCTTTTATGTGTGCGTGATGCAGTGGAGAAGTGGTGTAGAAAATGGTCACTGTGACCTTGACCTTTGACCTACTGACCTCAGAATCAATTGGGGTCATTTGCTGGTCATGACCAACCTCCCTGTCAACATTCACGAACCTAGACCCAAGCAATCTTGGGTTATCATCCGGAAACTGTTTAACTGTTCCGGGTCACTGTGACCTTGAACTCTGACATACTTATCTCAAAATCAATAGGGGTCATCTGCTGGTCATGACCAACCTCCCAATCAACTTTCATGATCCTAAGCCCAAGCGTTCTTGCGTTATCATCCGGAAACTGTTTAACTGTTCAGGGTCACTGTGACCTTGACCTTTGACATACAGACCTCAAAATCAATAGGGGTCATCTGCAGGTGATGACCAAACTTCCTATCAACTTTCATGCTCCTAGGCCCAAGCTTTCTTGAGTTATCATCCAGAAACGGATTGGTCTATATACAGACCGTCCGACCGACAGACATCTGCAAAACAATATACCCCTCCTTCTTCGAAGGGGGGCATAATAAGACAGAAATTTTTCTTTTATGTGTGCGTGATGCAGTGGAGAAGTGGTGTAGAAAATGGTCACTGTGACCTTGACCTTTGACCTACTGACCTCAGAATCAATTGGGGTCATTTGCTGGTCATGACCAACCTCCCTGTCAACATTCACGAACCTAGACCCAAGCAATCTTGGGTTATCATCCGGAAACTGTTTAACTGTTACCCGGGTCACTGTGACCTTGAAAATCTGACATACTTATTCAAAATCAATAGGGGTCATCTGCTGGTCATGACCAACCTCCCAATCAACTTTCATGATCCTAAGCCCAAGCGTTCTTGCGTTATCATCCGGAAACTGTTTAACTGTTCAGGGTCACTGTGACCTTGACCTTTGACATACAGACCTCAAAATCAATAGGGGTCATCTGCAGGTGATGACCAAACTTCCTATCAACTTTCATGCTCCTAGGCCCAAGCTTTCTTGAGTTATCATCCAGAAACGGATTGGTCTATATACAGACCGTCCGACCGACAGACATCTGCAAAACAATATACCCCTCCTTCTTCGAAGGGGGGCATAATAAGACAGAAATTTTTCTTTTATGTGTGCGTGATGCAGTGGAGAAGTGGTGTAGAAAATGTAGTGTATGTATCTCGAAAAATGCCAAAAACTAAATTTAAGGCCCCTTTGAAACAGTTCACCTTTGGTGCTAAATGGGAAAGAATAGCTATAGATTTTGTAGGCCCACTTGCAAAACTGCGAACAATAATCAGTATTTAATGGTAGTATCAGATTATTTTATGAAATGGAAAGAGGCAGTGCCATTACCGAATTTAGAAACAGTAACAGTCGCTAACGCGTTAAATGAAAATGTATTTTCAAGGTTTGGCATACCCCTTTCTATTCATACCGATCAAGGAGCGCAATTTGAGTCAAAGTTGTTTCAAGAGTTATGTAAACTTCTAGGTATTCTAGAAATACCTCATTTCAACTGAAGAGTTCAGGTTTTAATGAGCGTGTAAACAGAAGTATTCTCGACATGCTAACAGTATTTGTGTCCGAGCACAGAAATGACTGGGACAAGTATGTACCTTTATGTTTAATGGCCCATTGTAGTTCTGTACATGAAGCCATTTGTGTCACACCCGCAACTATGGTCTTTGGCTCTGAAATAAGGCTCCCAATTGATCTTGTCTTTGGACAGCCTGAATTAGAAAATGCTGAAACGAGACTAAAATATGGTTCTGATTATGTAAATGCCTTGGAAAGTAGAATAGTAGAAATACGTGAATATGCTAGGAACAAGCTTAAAATCTCTAGTGAGGTCATGAAAAAGAAATATGACCTCGATACTAACTTTCAACACTATGATGTAGGTGATCAGATGTGGTATTATAACCCACAAAGGAAAGTCGGCCAAGTATTCGGTCAAGTAGTAAATTCACGAGACCGTGGAAGGGTCCCTATACAGTTTTAACAAAAATTAGTAGCCTTTTGTACCGTATTCAAGGGTTACCTCAGAAACCTTGCATAGTACATCATGACAAACTAAAACCATATGTCTGCAGAGCATAGCAAAGTTGTGTTGTACAGTTAATGTAACAAACTGATAATGTACAATTACAGCTTGTCCTTCTTTTTTTAGTTTTCATGAATCTATTTGAAGTTGCAACATTATGCAGAAAAAAACATAAGTTATGTGCAAAATTACCATTCACTCTACAGCCATCCTGTGTTAAAAGGGAGTATAACTCAACTCATGTAATACTTGTGTCATACTTATGACCCTTGTATAAAATGATGTGACTGATGATGTGGTCAAAATGCACAAAAAGTAACCTAAAATTCTAAGTAAACAAGAGGACCATGATGGTCCTGAATCGCTCACCTATCCCCACATGACCCAGTGTTGAACTGAGTATGACGTCATTATTTCTATTATTTGACATAGTGACCTAGTTTTTGAGCACATGTGACCTAGATATCATCAAATAAAAAATTCTGACCAATTTTCATGAAGATCCATTGAAAAATATGGCCTCTAGAGAGGTCACAAGGTTTTTCTATTATTTGACCTAATGGCCTAGTTTTTGAAGGCACGTGACCCACTTTTAAACTTGACCTAGATATCATCAAGGTGAACATTCTCACCAATTTTCATGAAGATCTCGTGAAAAATATGGCCTCTAGAGAGGTCACAAGGTTTTTCTATTTTTCGACCTACTGACCTAGTTTTTGACCGCACATGACCCAGTTACAAACCTGACCTAGATATCATCAAGCTGAACATTCTGACCAATTTTCATGAAGATCTGTTGAGAAATATGGCCTCTAGAGAGGTCACAAGGTTTTTTCTATTTTTAGACCTACTGACCTAGTTTTTAACCCCACGTGACCCAGTTTCGAACTTGACTTAGATATCATCAAGATGAACATTCTGACCAATAATCATGAAGATCTCATGAAAAATATGGCCTCTAGAGAGGTCACAAGGTTTTTCTATTTTTAGATCTACTGACCTAGTTTTTAACCCCACGTGACCCAGTTTCGAACTTGACCTAGATATCTTCAAGGTAAACACTCTGACCAATTTTCATGAAGATCCATTGAAAAATATCGCCTCTAGAGAGGTCACAAGGTTTTCCTATTTTTAGACCTATTGACCTAGTTTTTGACCGAACGTGACCCAGTTTCGAACCTGACCTAGATATCATCAAGGTGAACATTCTGACCAATTTTCATGAAGATCCATTGAGAAATATGGCCTCTAGAGAGGTCACAAGGTTTTTCTATTTTTAGATCTACTGACCTAGTTTTTGACCCCACATGACCCAGTTTCGAACTTGACCTAGATATCATTAAGGTGAACATTCTGATTAATTTTCATGAAGATCCATTGAGAAATATGGCCTCTAGAGAGGTCACAAGGTTTTTCTATTTTTAGATCTACTGACCTAGTTTTTAACCCCACGTGACCCAGTTTCGAACTTGACCTAGATATCATCAAGGTGAACATTCTGACCAATAATCATGAAGATCCATTGAGAAATATGGCCTCTAGGGAGGTCACAAGGTTTTTCTATTTTTAGACCTACTGACCTAGTTTTTGACCCTACGTGACCCAGTTTCAAACTTGACCTAGATATCATCAAGGTAAACATTCTGACCATTATTCATGAAGATCTCATGAAAAATATGGCCTCTAGAGAGGTCACAAGGTTTTTCTATTTTTAGACCTACTGACCTAGTTTTTGACCCTACGTGACCCAGTTTCAAACTTGACCTAGAAATCATCAAGGTAAACATTCTGACCAATATTCATGAAGATCTCATGAAAAATATGGCCTCTAGAGAGGTCACAAGGTTTTTCTATTTTTAGACCTACTGACCTAGTTTTTGAACCCACGTGACCCAGTTTCGAACTTGACCTAGATATCATCAAGGTGAACATTCTGACCAATTTTCATGAAGATCTTATGAAATATATGGCCTCTAGAGAGGTCACAAGGTTTTTCTATTTTTAGACCTACTGACCTAGTTTTTGATGGCACGTGACCCAGTTTCGAACTTGACCTAGATATCATCAAGATGAACATTCTGACCAACTTTCATAAAGATCCCATGAAAAATGTGACCTCTAGAGTGGTCACAAGCAAAAGTTTACGGACGCACGGACGGACGACGGACGACGGACACCGCGCGATCACAAAAGCTCACCTTGTCACTTTGTGACAGGTGAGCTAAAAAAGGGGCATAATTCTAAAAATATTGGTGCCAGAGTTATGAACCTTGTATCAAATGGGTGATGATGTGGAACAACCATTTTAACTTTGAATCAAATCTATTTAATAAAAACTGAGAAAGAGTGAAAGTGCACAATAACTTTAACCTGAAATTCTAAGGGCAGAGGTAATTCATCAAATATTGGTCAAGAGTTATTGCCCTTGTGCCAGATAATGTGGGTGATGATGAGGATTTATTTTTAAGTTTGAAGCAAATCCATCACGTGCATCAAAACTTTAACTAAGGTATAAAGGTGGAAGGACAGCAAAATATAGCTATCTATATACTTTGTATAGTAAAGCTAACAAGAGGGCCAAAATGGCCCTATATCACTCACCTGTTATCATTGCACTTAAGGACAAGAAGATCAAAAAATCATAATCAAGATCAATCAAAAGAATTATGAGAAAATATAGTTGAAATTTTCTTAAAGTTACTTCAAATAAAATTATTTTCAAATCAGGCCAGTAGTTTCATGCCTGAAGGATTACATCAGAGAAAGTTAGGAGCAAAATTTTAACTGATGAAGCCCACAGGACAGGAACAACAAAGGAAAGAAATTAAAAATAAATCTAAGTCCTCAGAAAAAAATCTAAGTCCAAAGGACAGACACAACAAAGGCAAGAATTTAACCAAAATTTAAAATAATCCTTACAAGGTACAGACATATGTCAAAATACACCTAAAAATTGGAGGTACACTCCATGTTGTACCACAGAAAAGTGGTCTCGGTTTTTCCCTACAGCCAATAATAAAGAAGTTTCTTAAATAAGCTATTTATAGTAACATAAAAGGGAAGTAATTAAAAAAAATTATTGTAAGTGAACAAAAGAATCTGCTAAATAAAAACAAGAGCACTGCAATCGACGCAAATGCAGAGCAATATACACACAAAACAAAGCCATATGACCTTTGACCCCCTAAGTGTGACCTTGACCATGAAGTGAGCCATCCAAAACATGCGCTCTGCACATTGTTTCGATGAGGTGAACATTTGTGTCAGGTTTCTTTGAAATCCTTCAAGGGGTTCAAGAGTTACAGAGCGGAAGGGAAATTGATAACCAACAGACATACAGACAGACGGACACCGAGATGATAACATAATATGTCCCTTCGGGCGAATAAAAAAAAAATCGAGATCTTATGATGATACAAGTTGTGTGCAAGTTTGGTTAAAAGCAAATCATAAATGAAGCTGCTATTGTGCAGACAAGGTCAAAATAATCTGGCCAGTTGAAGAAAGAAACCAAGATCTTGTGGTGATACAAGTTGTGTGCAAGTTTGGTTAAAATCTAATCATAAATGAAGCTGCTATTGTGCAGACAAGGTCAAAAAAGCTAATTTTGACCCTATCAGGGGCTATAACTCTGGAACCCATGATGGGATCTGGTTGGTTCAAGAAAGGAACCAAGATCTTATGGTGACAAAAGTTTTGTGCAAGTTTGGTTAAATTCAAATAATAAATGAAGCTGCTATTGTGCAGACAAGGTCAAAATAGCTAATTCTGGCCCTTTCAGGGGCCATAACTCTGAAACCCTTACTGGAATCTGGCCAGTTCAAGAAAGGAACTAAGTTGTATGCAAGTTTGGTAAAAATCAAATCATAAATAAAACTGTTATTGTGCAGACAAGGTCAAAATAGCTCATTTTGGCACTTCAGGGGCCATAACTCTGGAACCCATGATGGGATCTAGCCAGTTCAAGAAAGGATCCAAGATCTTATGGTGATACAAGTTGTGTGCAAGTTTGGTTAAAATAAAATCATAAATGAAACCACTATCGCGCAGACAAGAAAATGTTGATGCACAAAAATAGCAAATTCTGTCCCTTTAAGGGGCAATAACTCTAGAACCAATGATGGGTTCTGGCCAGTTTTTGAAACGAACTGAGATATCATGCCAATACAAGTTTTGTACAAGTTTGATCAAAATTGCTTGCAAAATGTGGTCTCTATCTTGTTCACAAGAAATTGTGGATGGACGGACGACGGACGAAGGGCGATCACAAAAGCTCACCCTGTCACTATGTGACAGATGAGCTAATTTAAAATGTCACTGAAAATGTTGCCTATATAGAACATATTTACAAAACTTACATTCTGGTGTTGATGATTCAGTTGACAGTGATGGTGTTGAAACCCCTACTGCATATGGCAGACTAACAGTGGAACCAGCCGGTGTTGGGGAAATTGTCATTTCTGATGGTTGTAAAGATGAGGTAAATACTGTTAATCCTGTAGGTGGTGATGCTCACCCATCAGTAACAACACCTGTTGGTAAAGTTGGTGGTGTAATGAAGCCAGTAGTACTATTGGCTGTATGGGTAACACGGGTAACAAGAGCTGTCTGTAAAACAGCCCGCTCCACTATTCGGCGATTTGGCAGTAAAACTAACCTAAATATAACACCTTGGTGGCTTTGATCTTGAATATAATGGGCCCAGCCCCTGTACAGATTTTGTTTGTATGCTGGACAATGTTAATGTGAACTTACAGTAAGATATAAGCAATAGTAACAAAGATATGACAGAAAACCAAAGGTTGCCAAAAACTTTAACCTTAAAAATAACCAAAGTATAACACCTTGGTGACCTTGACTTTGGGTATAATAGGCCCAGCCCCTGCACATACTTTGTTTGCATGCTAATAATTGTAATGTGAAGTTTCAGTAATATACAGTCAACATCGTACTTGCGACCACCTCTATTAAGCGATTTTTTTATTAAACGACCGGTCAAAATCCCTCCCAAATGTTTTCAGTACGTAAATTCATTCCATTAAATGACTTTTTTATTAAACGACTAGCGACCACATTAATGTAGTCCCAACAGGTAAAATATTCGACAAAAGTATCTATTAAGCCACCGGGTACCAATATTCTACCGGGCATTTCTTCATCTGTGTAATTAGTGAGACCGTTTTGCATGTGACTGAATGCAATTACCCTTGTATCAGTCGAACTGACAAACAATCTATGTATAATTCTTACGGTTTGTAGACTTGGCAAAGTGTTCACGATGTTAAAACAAATTTTGAAACCAAACATGTATGTTCATAATAAAAACAGTTACATTAACAGTTAAAAATAACTTTTCTTTTCATCTGACTGAAATTCATTAAGAGACCATTCCATTAAGAGACCATTTCTTAGCAGTCCCTTAATGTCGACTGTATAAGCAATAGTAACAAAGAAAAACAAAGGTTGCTGAAAAACTTTAACCAAGAAAGCTCATGCCAATGCCGGGGCGAGTAGAAAAGCACCCCTATTCTCCAAATAGTGGAACTAAAAATACAGTTTGGTTCCTTGCAGCATAATGTGCCACTGGGGCTAGGTACCAAAATACATTCTGCAGGCAGAGCTGGAAAAATGGTACAACTGATAAACGAACTGATCATAGAAATTATTAAATATCATAACTGCAAATGTCTGTCAAGTAATGTCACATACAACACCATCTCAATTTTTCATATATATTGCAATAAGTCCCTGACATTTTATTATATACAAGGCAATCTGAAAGACAGCTAAGTCCCCCCGCAACTGTTATGGATAGTGATAGGGTAAACCTTTGACCTTGAGCTATGACCTTGACCTTGAACTGACATGGCTGACTCATGAATTCTGCACATTGTCTTCATGATGTGATCATTTGACCAAAGTTTCATAAAAATCCTTCAAGGGGTTTAGGAGACAGAGAGCTCAAACCTTTGACCTTGAGTTGTGACCTTGACCTTGAGTTGACATAGCTGAACTATGAGTTCTCGATAAGGTGATCATTTGACCCAAGTATGATAAAAATCCTTCAAGGGGTTTAGGAGATACAGAGTGAACACAAAATGGAAGGCTCAAACCATTGATCCTAAGTTGTGACCTTGACCTTGAGCCAACATGACTGACTCATAAGTTCTGCACATCATCTTGATAAGGTAATCATTTGACCAAAGTTTCATGAAAATCCTTCAAGGGGTTTAAAAGATACAGAGCAGACAAAAAATGGAAAGCTCAAACCTTTGACCCTAAGTTGTAACCTTGACCAGCCACGGCTGCCTCATGACTTCTGCACATCGTCTTGATGGGGTGATTGTTTGACCAAGGCTTCATATGAATCCTTCAAGAGGATTAGGAAATACAGAGCAGACACAAAATGGAAGACTCAAACCTTTGACCGTGAGTTGTGACCTTGAACTTGAACCAACATGGCTGACTCATGAGTTCTGCACATCGTCTTGATAAGGTAATCATCTGACCCAAATTTCATGAAATCCTTCAAGGGGTTTAGGAGATACAGAGCAAAATGGAAGGCTCAAACCTTTGACCCTAAGTTGTGACCTTGACCTTGGGCCGCCACAGCTGACTCAGACGCTCTGCACATTGTCTTGATGAGGCAATCATTTGACCGAAGTTTTATAAAATTCCTTCAAGGGATTTAGGAGATACAGAGCGGACACGAAATGGAAAGCTAAAACCTATGACCTTGAGCTGTGACCTTGACCTTGAGCCAACATGGCTGACTCATAAGTTCTGCACATCGTCTTGATAAGGTAATCATTTGACCCAAGTTTCATGAAAATCCTTCAAGGGGTTAAGGAGATACAGAGCAAAATGGAAAGCTCAAACCTTTGACCCTAAGTTGTGACCTTGACCTTGGACCGCCACAGCTGACTCATAATCTCTGCAGATTGTCATGATGAGGCAATCATTTGACCCAAGTTTTATAAAATTCCTTCAAGGGCTTTTTGAGATACAAAGCGGACACGAAATGGAAGGATAAAACCTATGACCTTGAGCTGTGACCTTGACCTTGAGCCAGCATGGCTTACTCGTGAGTTCTGCACATTGTCTTGAGATGATCATTTGACCCAAGTTTCATGAAAATCCTTTAAGGGGTTTAGGAGATATGGAGCGGACATGAAAGTGTTACGGACAAACGGACGGACAGCAGGACGGATGGAGACCATTCCTATAACCCCCAAAACACTCGTGGCAGGGGATGAAAAAGGCCAATATTTCTTATTACACCATATTATGTCAATCTTGACTATGTTCAATTGACTAAATGAGAAACATAAACTTGTCATTACGCAAGTAAACACACTTCTGAAACAATTGTAGATACTATTTTGTAAGTAAACATGACTTTTATAATAATATTATCTCATTGCCAATTCTAAAAGTTTTACTAAGTTTGTAGTTACAATTAATGTTTATAAGAAAGTAGTTCTGGAATGATTTTAATTACAATATCATAGGAATTTTTGCCAATGCATTACTTTGTGGTCTCTGTGTTGGTACTGTAGTCATGGGCAGAAGTCCTGGTCCCTTTGTTGTTAGGGGAGATGGTGTAGGGCTACAGGCCGGGATTTTACAGCAGGGTTTGGCAGCATCTCTTACCAGCCGACAGTTTGATGGCAAGTGGTGGGCATCTGAAATGAAACATAAAATTACATACAGTACAGGAGATAAGACCTTGCAACATTATGGGAGTTACTTCCCTTGGTCCAAATCAGTTAATGTAACTTTACACGAGTTCATTTCTCTGTGGCCAAATACTACATACAATTTGCCAACAACATATGTCAAAGAAAAGTGGGGGGTTCATTTTCTTTTGTTTCTACTAAAACATATTAAAAAAGATTTTTTTCCAAACTGACCTACCAATTTAACATGGACTAAAAGGATGAACTTTAAGAATTCCTAATAGTTACTGAGGCTGCAACTTTAAGTTCAGATATTTGTAAATTTAGGAATATTCCAAAGATTTTGTTCACTCTCCTAGTTTCCATTGAACACACCTCAAATTTATTTCAGCAATTTGTTTATTTAGATGACTACAAAATTTCAAACAGATTCAAAACAAAAATACGCAATATAAATGTATGTCACTTACAAAATTTAATGAAACATGTAATAAAAACAGAGTGAAAGTTGTGTTAAAATGCAAACACATTTTCCTAAAAAGGTCTTATTTATTATAGTGTCATCCCTACTGAAAGGGAAGGGCCAGCCAGTTATGAGACACCTTTATTGTGCATACCAATTACCTCCCAACTCTTACCACTATGCCAGGCGCTAGGCGGATAGAAGTCAGTAACCATTCATTTAACTAGCTCGTGGCTCACAAACAGACCTTTTCGGAATGAGTCCAATGACAAATATCCCCAGACGAACGCTCTCCATGGGGCTCGAACCTTCGCCCTCCCGATCCTGAGGCGGTCACCTAGGCCACAGTTACCTATCTTGTCATCAACACACTCACAAGTACATTCACAACCATCATCCTATTTCTCAGTGCAGTTTGTACTTGTGACCTTTGAACTCCCAGAGTTCTAAAAATAAAATGCATTATCATACAATATGCCATAAAAAAACAATTTTGAGACTTTGATTATGTATAAATTGTAATGCCAAAACAAACAGTGTTGGGATAAAAGGATTTTGTTGTTTTAAAGGTTTCATGTTTATTAAGGGTTAAATAACAAGAAAACAGTTTACTCTGGGAGGGGTTTCTACTTCTTAAAGGCCATAAATAATATTTAAGCAACAGTTTATGACACTTTCTTGCCTTCCAGTATGGCCTTGCAAAAACGTAGGAGAAAAGTAGGAGGTCCCTAAACAAAAAGTAGCAAAAAAAAAACAGGTTTGTGGACTAAAAAAGTCGGAAAAATAGGAGGTTATTAAGGCTTAAAAGATTCTTTGTTTCCGAAAACATGCTAAAAAAATTATGGTACTAAAGGTAGGTCGGAATTTTTTTTATTTATTTTTTTTATTAAGTGAAACTTTACAGAAATTACTTTTGTGTCAAAATATGAATAAAAATAAGGCAGTTATGCCTCTAGAGTATCAGTAAGTTGATTTCTAACATCGCTGACCACCTTTAAAACATAACAGGAGCTGTCGGAGGATAGCATCGCTCGACTATTCAAAAGCCTTGTCAATTGAATGAATACAAAAGTCGAAAAAGGGGCATAATTTTATAAATATGCAAAGTAGAGTTATGGGACCTTCATAGTGCATGTTAGATTTAGACAGTGAACAAAGTGTGAAGTTTCAATCCATTCCCAGATACTGAGATACCAGCTTACATACAAAGACTTAACCAAAAACTGTTAAGTTGAAAAAGGGGCATAACTTTGAAAAAAAAGTAGAGTTATGGGACAGTTATTTATATTATAAGCTGTTAATACTACACCTACTCTGGCCCCATGATGACCCCAGATGTTTTAAACTGGCAGTTGAATGCCCATATGGTTTGGTAGGAGTATAGGTACTTTGAAGTAGGGTAAATTGAGCGGTAGATGAATCTTTAGTTTTAAGATCTGTGTGACAAACAAAACATCAAGTTTTGGCATACTTTTAGTGTCATTTTTATTATTTAATTTCTTTGTATGCAGTAGGGTAATACAGTGCTTTAGGGTATGCGGATTTTAGGGTGTAGACGGTAGGTTGATAAATTTTGTATTTTGACTTGAATTTTTGTATAAATTTTCATAAAATTTTTTCCTGGAATACATTTTAAATGTTTGCTTGTTGTGGTATTTTTCATATTTCATCAAATGAAAATCGAGGCAATCCTTTACTGACTAAATCAGCGTGTATGTAAAAAACATCAGTAAATGAACAGTATTTGATCTGAATGTTTTTGAAGAGAATACTGTAACAGTAGTAATAGTAGGTTTATAATCAACTTCCAACAGCAAGGCTGTTGGGTTAACCCTTTAGCGACGTGGTTGAGTGTCTGCCTACGGATCACAAGGTCTGGGGTTCGAGCAACAGTAGGGACCTTGGGTTCCCCCAGGGTTTACTTTAACGGTGTCAGAAGTGTCTGATGGACTCATGCGTGGGCATGGAGTGTCATTCTGGACAGCTGGTAAGCTCTGAAAAGTAAAGGGGGAGAAGTGTAGTGATATTAGGTTTATACGCCACTTCCAACAGCTTTGCTGTTTGGTTAACCCTTTAGTCGAACTAATCCGACGTATACAGTTTGTTTTATATTGTGACGGTCAAACTGTAAAAGCGATGGCTGCAAAAGTCAGAAATTAAAAAGCAGCCAGTCTCAGCGACAGTAAGCTTGTCTAGTTAATCCTTTAGCGATGTGGTCGAGTGTCCACCTACAGATCTTGAGGTTCGGCCTGCCGCTGGTTCAACGCAGTTGGAACCTTCATATTTTCTCTCCCAGGGTATACTTTAATTAAGAGGTCCATGTTTCACATATAAGACATTTATATTATTCTACAAAACGACTGTCAATTTACTCATTTACTGTATTGAATTCCGGAAAGGGGCTGCATGAAGCATTGAAGGGACCACACTTCTGGACAGTTCAGCGCCTTTAAAAACTCTACATTTTTAAAAAGCTGTTACATGTCTTCGTTTTGATGCATTTGCAACCTGTATTTGACGATTGTTTACATTTATTTCTTTACAAACGGCATTCTTATTTAAAGGGGGACAACTCATTTTTAGTAAAACAGTAAAACATGTATTGTACAGATTTAAGGTGCATGTCAATGCCGTTATCTGTTGTTTTGTGATATACTGCTAAACCTAATACGTTATTATTCTGATTCATAGATCTAGTAAAATTTTAAACTAATTAGGAAAGAATTACCAAAGCTATTCTGTACTGTACACCATAAATGGGCATATGTAAACAATGGAATGGAGAGAAAAAAAAATGAATTTCTGTCAAAAGCTGAATGTTTTGTCTATGTGCCCCGATTATGATAAGCCACTGGGTCAGTTGTTTACTGAACATGCATGACGAAGTCATATGTTCACGAATGTAGACTACAGCAAACACGAAATCCCCGTAATTCACGTGCAGAACTAATCAATTCTCCTAAACATTTAAAACAAATATTTTACATATCATCCATCTAAATGTAACATAACTGTTACAGTTGTAACTTTTTTCATATTTGTAATATGTTTACAGCGTTTTCATAGAATATTAATATAGATCTAGATACATTCAGAAATAAATGTACTACTTTTCGCGGCGAATTGATTGTGAGGTTCGCTTTGGGTTATATTACAGGTGCGTATATATAACGCACTCTTGTACTAAATTACTAAATGTCCCCCTGATAGATACTTTCTTTTTTTTTTATTATTATTCATTTTTTTTGCTGACAATTTTTAGTAGATGTAGTGATGTACAAGCACTTTCTAACTATTTATTGGTAAATGAAGGCCTACTCTCCATTTACATGTTAATATGTACCGATAATTGTTATTATTGTTTAACATTATTTTTGTCGGAACCATTCAGTTTATGTTGCATTTATACTATGACATAAGAGTTATACCCATGTTATATCATTGCAAATGCCTGGATGAAATAAAAGATATGTTCTGTTCTGTTCTGTTCTTGTTCAACACTTCCATTCACTGGTGGGTAACGCTCAAATCTTTCATCAATAATAACTAACTCTATTATGTAATATAATGTACTCTTCTAGCCACTAGCTGTTGTAATGTAGGTGGATATAAAGTAGACAAAACTGTATAGGAATGAATATTCCATGTACAACAAACATACAAGTAAGAGAGTGGTCAATGGGTGCTTTTCGGTGGATCTGACAGCTGTGATTCACGAGCGGACGAGCTTATAATGCAACAGCCACAAAGTCTTGTTCAGTGCAAGTTTTTTTCTTAATTAATGCGCACATTTTGATTACTAAGGACTTCTGATTTTAAAGAATTTCGATCAATTTTGTAGACGACCCTCGATTACGTTTGCATATAGCGTAAGTATGACACAATCAAACAACAACTTCAAGGGCCAAACGTCTGGCACAATTTAATTAAATGTGTGCTTTCTAAGTTCGAATACTTTGATATAACAAGATCTCTTCCTATCTGCTTCAAAGAGATACTAACGTGAGCTAAATCCTCATGCGCTCCCCTACGGGCAGGTGTTTCTCAGGGATCAATTTTTGTCCGTTTAATCCTTCTTGTCTTTATAAATGACAACATCGATGAAATCAGATCTTATATTAGTCTGTTTTCGGACGATACAAGTCTCTTTGTGATTGCCGAGCAGCCATCTTTCCCACTCCGACATTCAAACAATGCCTTTGTGGGTAGAGTTTCCATCCCTCCAAATTCGAATCTCTGCTAGTCTAAAAAAAAAAGACAAACAAAAAAAACGAACTGTCAACCCTACTCTCCTCTTTAAATGTTTAATCAGCATATATACGAGGTACTCCAACATAAACATCTTGGAATCTTTCTGTCAAATGACTGTTGCTGGAACTTCATTGCAGAAAAAGATGGAAGAGGGTTAATATTATGCGCAAACTAAAATTCTCATTAGACCGTCGATCCATTGAAACAATATAAACCTTTCATAAGACCTATCCTCAAATACGCTGATATGGTATGGAGTAACTGTGCTTAATATACGAACAAAACACAAACTGAATATGCACGCAACGCCTCAGGTACTACCGGACTTGTCTCCTTGGAAAATCTATATATGGAGAAGTAACTTGGGAAACTCTCTCAGACAAACGATACAAAAATATACTAACTATGTTGTTTAGGATGAAGTCTAATATTACACAAACTTACCTATCTTCTTTCGTCCCCGAGACTCACGTTTCTGTTAGAACAACTTTAGATCAAAATTCCTTTCTACCCACAGCTGTTCGAGAGAGGAACTATGGCACCACCAATCCGCATCTCCGTTTAACAACAACTTAAATAAACATAAACAACTTCGCACTATTTATATGTAATTCACTTAAATCTCTTCATAAAAACATAGAATAGAATAGTATAGAATAGATTATGAATTGTATATCATGCTATGCTCATGAATGATGTCATGTTTATGGCATAATAAAATTATTCCATTCTATTCATTTTCTTTATCGTTCCTTATCTCTCTTCATTCTTCAATTTTTCGCACGTTTTGGTTTTCTCTTTTACAATTATATCAACTCATGATATTTCCTAGGACCGTATTCCTTGGAACTGTCAGCAAAATCAACACTGAGGGAGTATAAACATTGTAGTACACAAGTCATACACTAAATGAGTCGTCTATCAAATACTACGTTTGAGGTGTGCAGCAGTATCTGACTTTATGGAAATCTTGCAACTAAATGTTTACAATTGTAACAGACGGTTTCATGTCATCTGGTATCCATGTCAAAAATCTTGAAAAGATTGCCTTCTAAATTTGCAGTTGAAATCTTGGTTTGGTTAAATACACAAGTATAATTAACGGTTCATATTGGTCAAGATATGAGTATTATTTTGAAAGAAAACATTTCTATTTTATTAAAAAAAAGCATATTTATATAAATATAACATAAAGGGATTGATGGTCATGCCAACTTTGTCGGAAGATATATTTGAACATGTACCACTAACCAATTATCACACCCATTAACCGGTTGCGAGCAAAACGGTTCGTTGCTGACAAAACAATTATGGCGTGTTAAAAGTGTGATTTTGTTTTTTAAAAAATGCGAAAACAAAAGTTTATCTCTTGATATTCAAATATATGTCTTCCTTTTTCAATCATCAGTTGATGAGAAGAAGACCTAAAGGCTGCAATACTACGCCTGAATTTCACAATATCAATACAATCTAGGTATATTTCAAAATCAAAACTGCTTTTAAAGTTTCTGTATAACATTAACTTCCTATTTTCAAAACATTCGTTACTCCAACTTTTCATATACAGTATTGGTCTTTTAATCTAATAACGTAAGTTGTAATAAATAGATTTGGGTTTTCTACTTTTTGGTCTCTCCCATATATAACCAAAACCATTCTTATATAGATTTAATCTTAATGTAGTCGCCCAATTTTTATATCCATGTTCATCTAAGCGCTTAAGCATAAGACAGCATTTCTTAACATATCTATCATTAATCATATAAAAAATTCTTATCCAAAATTTAATACATCTTTTTGAGGAATATATACATATATCGGGTATCTATTGCAATCGCCCATGACAGCTGCATTGCATGAATTCAAAGAGACATTCATGAATCTCTTGCAAGCATATATGTATATGCACCCGTTCAATACAATCTCTAACTTCCAGGCCCCATATTTCTGACCCGTATAACAAAATTAAACAAACATTCGAGCCTTGAAATATGTTATATGTGACATTGGTAGTAAATCATATGTATTTTTCAATTTTAGCATTACTAATACCTTTTTAGTCTTTTAGTCATTTGTTCAGACAATGATAATTTACAAGTAAAATATAGACCAACATACGTAAGAGCATTTGTAGTTTCAATAAGCTGATCATTATAAAACCACTTTTCCCTTCTAGAGAGCTGACCACCATTTTTAAAGACAACGATTTTTGTTTTATCAACTTTTACATTTACCTTCCATTCCAGACAATATCGCTGTAGAGAATTTAACTGAGACTGCAAGCCACCAATGGTGTCAGAAATTAATCCTACATCATCAACAAACATCAAAAGGAATATTTCAACTTCGCCTCGTTCTTTTAGTACTACATGCGTTACACGCGTTCTTATAAAGAAATCTAATTCATTTATAAATAAACAAAACAGTACAGGCCTTAGTTTACAGCCCTGTCTCAGCCCAGTAGGACAATCAAAAGTATCTGTATTTGTGTTATTACATCTCATACATTTTTTACTGTTTTATGTACACTTTGTATAGACATAAGCAATTTACCCTTGATTCCCTGATGGAACAATGCATTTAAAGTTTAGATCTATTTACAGAATCATAGCCCTTCTTGAAATCTATAAAGGCGACATACCTTTTTTTCCTTTTCATACATAAATATTTACTTACTATAGAATATAATACAAATCCATTGTCAATGGTTGAATACCCAGAACGAAATCCTGCCTGAGACTCGGTAATTTTAGAAAATGCCTCGGAATAAAAAGTTACACGTGTAGTTAATATGCTTATGTACAGTTTACTAAAATATCTATAAGTGCAATGCCTCTGTACTTATCAGGGTTATTAACACGCAAAAATAACATCTACCCCTAAATTAAAACATTTTTTTTTTATCAACGCGAAAAAATATTCCATATTCATAACATCTACAACAAGCAAATTCGATGAATTGGTATCCCCCGCCGAAAGGGTTTGTGGTGAGGAATGGCAAAAAAATATATCCTGCAAAAAGTTAAGGATGTTAATAAGAAGCAAATAATTTCATTAGTCAAAATCAATTTAACAGAAAACAAATATTTAATTAAAGAGTACATAATAAATGTATGATACTTTGATCATGACTAAAGAATTTATTTTGAATGGGATATGCTTACTGTAATAAGCTTAGCTTTTAAAATTAAATGCAGTTAATTGAAATATGAGCTTGAAGTTTAACTGGAACGAAATAATGTCTTTGAGTGGTTTGGCATCAGGTGTTGTTGTTTAACATGTACATTTGAACTTAAAAAAACAGATGTCCTTATGAGAACACTGGTAAGATATCTTGAACATGACTGAGGGCAAGGCTAGTGCAGTCAAAACTTAACATGTTGAAGGTTTGAACATTTCAAAAAAAAAAAAGAATGGAAATATATATATGTATATATATTTATTTTTTAAGGGTGTGGGGGTGCGGGGGAACGGGAGAGGAAACAAAATTTCACATGTTGATTATAAATATTGATGGAAAATTAAAAATGAAAAACAAGAGGGTCATGATGACCCTGGATCGCTCACTAGAGTAATATGAGCTACCTGTTTCTAATGTGAAACTGATGATTTTTAGAAATTTTTTGAAAGATTTTCCGATGTACAATCAAGTAACCCCTGGGGCGGGGCCAATTTTACCCCGGGGGTCATGATTTGAACAAAGTTTGTAGAAGTCTACTAGGAAATGTTACATATCAAATATCTAAGATCTAGGCCTTCTGGTTTATTTTTAGCAAATTAATGAAGATTTCCCTATGTACAATCAAGTAACCCCTGGGGCTGGGTCAATTTGACCCTGGAGGGTCAAGATTTGAACCAGTTTTGTAGAGGTCCACTGGGCAATGCTACATGTCAAATATCTAAGCTCTAGGCCTTCTGGTTTATTTTTACAAAATTTTGAAGATTTTTCTATGTACAATCAAGTAACCCCATGGGGCGGGGTCAATTTGACCCCGGGGGTCATGATTTGAACAAAATTTGTAGAAGTCTACTAGGCAATGCTACATGTCAAATATCTAAGATCTAGGCCTTCTAGTTTATTTTTAGAATTTTTTTGAAGATTTTTCTATGTACAATCAAGTAACCCCATGGGGCGGGGTCAATTTGACCCCGGGGGTCATGATTTGAACAAATTTTGTAGAAGTCTACTAGGCAATGCTACATGTCAAATATCTAAGATCTAGGCCTTCTAGTTTATTTTTAGAAATTTTTTGAAGATTTTCCTATGTAAAATCAAGTGACCCTTGGAGCGGGGTCAATTTTGACCCAGAAGGTCATGATTTGAACAAATTTTGTAGAGTTCCACTAGGCAATGCTACATGTGAAATATCTAAGCTCTAGGCCTTCTGGTTTATTTTTAGAAAATTTTGAAGATTTCCCGATGTACAATCAAGTAACCCCTGGGGCGGGGCCAATTTTACCCCGGAGGTCATGATTTGAACAAAGTTTGTAGAAGTCTACTAGGAAATGTTACATATCAAATATCTAAGATCTAGGCCTTCTGGTTTATTTTTAGCAAATTAATGAAGATTTCCCTATGTACAATCAAGTAACCCCTGGGGCTGGGTCAATTTGACCCTGGGGGGGGGGGGGTCAAGATTTGAACCAGTTTTGTAGAGGTCCACTAGGCAATGCTACATGTCAAATATCTAAGCTCTAGGCCTTCTGGTTTATTTTTACAAAATTTTGAAGATTTTTCTATGTACAATCAAGTAACCCCATGGGGCGGGGTCAATTTGACCCCGGGGTCATGATTTGAATAAATTTTGTAGAAGTCTACTAGGCAATGCTACATGTCAAATATCTAAGATCTAGGCCTTCTAGTTTATTTTAAGAAATTTTTTGAAGATTTTCCTATGTAAAATCAAGTGACCCCTGGAGCGGGGTCAATTTTGACCCAGGGATCATGATTTGAACAAATTTTGTAGAGGTCCACTAGGCAATGCTACACGTGAAATATCTAAGCTCTAGGCCTTCTGGTTTATTTTAAGAAAATTTTTAATGATTTTCCTAAGGAAAATCAATTTACCCCTGGGGCAGGGTCAATTTTGACCCCAGGGGTCATGATTTGAACAAATTTTGTAGAGGTCTACTAGGTAATGCTACATGTGGAATATCTAAGCTCTAAGCCTTCTGGTTTATTTTTAGAAAATGTTTGAAGATTTTCCTATGTAAAATCAAGTGACCCCAAAGGGGGGGGGGTCAATTTTGACCTAGGGGGTTTCTTGTTTTGGAAAAATTTTAAGTAGGGCCCACTGGGAAATGCTCAAGTCAAAAATCTAAGCTCTAGGGCTTTTGGTTTTTTTTAGAAGAAGTTTTTTTAAAGATTTTCCTATGTAAAATCAAGAAAACCCCCTGGGGGGGGGTTTAAACCCCGGGTGACCAAGGCAGTGGGCAAACCAGGTGTGGGTGCACAACTTCACAAGTTTATAAAAAATGTTCACAAAAAAAAGAATGAAAAAAATTTTAAATGAAATTCTCCCAAATGGAAAGGTTTTGGTTATGTACAAATATGGGTTTTTTTGACAATTTAATGGGCAAAAACTTTTTTTCTGTTACAAAGAAATCCTTAGGGAAAAGGGGTTTTGTGCCAAACCCAAAATTTATAGTGCTCTAAATTCTTTTTAAGTTTCAAGTTCAAGGTCAAATATATCAAAAGTTATTGCGGAAAATTGCCAAATTTATAGTCCCCTTTTTATTTTAACACTAGAACCCTTCTAAGGGCCAAAACTCGGGTGTTACTTGGGAAAAAAATCTGACTGAAATTGGGAGGGCCGAAAGGGAAACTCATTAGTGGTGAACAAGTTATGAATTTTTAAATAAATTTTCCCCAAAACCTTTTCCTAGTTAGGGCTCGGACGGAGGGGAGGGAAAGGGGACGGACGGACGGACAACGCCAAAACTATATCCCTCCGACTTTCGTCGGGGGATAATAAACGGCTAAATAGTGCTGAAAGGATATTTTCAATATAGAAACTATAAGCCCGCCAGTGGGAAAAGGGGGGCTTTTTGGGGCCCCTCCCAGGGGGGGCGTATGGGGACCCCCGGGGGGGGGGGCAAATATGGGGACCTCTATAGAAACTTATAGTCCATTTTTCAGCAGTGAGTAGTATAAAAAGAACGTTTTTACTAGAAAAAATCTTTCTTTTCTTATTTTCAGAATTCTAACGTTTAAAAGGGAAAAATAGCTGGGTTTAGTAAATGGGGTTGAAACCTTTAATATCCTAAGACGTCAAAATTTTTTTAAAAGTAAAGGGAAAACAAAAAGGGGAAGTGGGGGACTTAAATTGAACGTGGTTTTGAAAAAAGTATCTCTTTAAGGTTTGCTTCCTAGCATTTACTGGGTGTTGCTGTGTTTGGTGCCCTTCGTGTCGGAGGGAAAAGGGGGTTTCGGGTTAATAATTTATATTCTAGGGGGGTTTCAGTCCTAAACCTAGATTACGTGCAGAAAAATCATCATTCTTACTTCAGAATTCTAACGATTAACATGGAAAATAGTCGGTAGTATATAAAGAATAGGGTTTAAATTTTTTTCACAAATTGAAAAAAATGAAAAAAGTGGAGTGAGCTTTTCGAAAATTGGTGGTTTCCCCTTCACTGCGGGAACTCAAGGAAGTGTGTCCGGGCCATCAAAACGTATGGAGGGGTTTGAAGCGCTTTAAGGGAGTAAAGTACATCTTGGTTTTTCGGGAGGACACTTTTGTAGAAATAATCAAAACATATTTTAAAAAACAGGAGGATTTAAAAATAAAACTTTTCTTTGCCCACACGGGTTGATTTCTTTAGATTGGGGTTAAATTTGTCAGACACGAATTTTTTGATAGATAAGAATGGGCATTGTGTTTTTTTTGCAAGCAAAAAAAGTGCCATGTCGTACAAGGCCCAAAAACAAAAGTAAGAATGGGTTTTGGGGATTGAGTTTCCCAAATTGGGATGTACATGTTTCCCAAAAATACATGAGAATTTTTTCATTTTGACATTAAACTTGAGGGGTTGTAAACGCGGGTTTGGGAACCCCAAAATTTTTCCTTTTCCCCGTTTAGCATCGAGAGGGGACCCAAAAAGGGCCCTGAACTTATTTACGAAAATGTACTATCTATGTTATTGGCCCAATCTGAAAAACGGAAAACTGGTGACAATAAAAAACAGTAACGATTTTGACATAAAAAAAATGGAAATGTTAGGGTTATATATTAGTGAAATAAAAAAAATTTTAAAAATTTCTGTCTTTTTTATGTATTTTTTTTTGGACAATACTGAGAGATATTTCTTTCTAAGATATTTGGGGGTCCAAAAAAAGGACCTTTTTTTTTTTTTTTTCCCTGTTTTTATTTGTTTTTTTGTTGTTTTTTTCTTTTTTCTTTTTTAAAAAAAACACAACACCATTAAACTTTGTTAGTGGAAACCCTTTGTTTGCGTGTGTCTGTGGGGGTTTTGCTGCATTTCCACCTTGACGTTTGTTGCTTTTTTGGGCTTGCTGCAAGGGAAGGGGCAATGCCTAGTGGGTTTGGGCGTTGATTTGTCGCAGATGTTTCTTCTTTGGGCCTGTCCCTTTCTGCATTTTCCCTGACCTCCCTTTCTACACCTTCTCTTTTCCCCCCGTGCGTATTTACATGGGATGCAGTACCCCCCGTTCGTAAGGGAAACCTCGGGACTTCGGTCTCTATCGGCTAAACCTCAGTTAGATCTGTGCATTGTCTAAAGGACTATTTTTTTCCCTTTGTTCTTTTAAAACTTTTTTGATGTTTTCGATTGAGCGTGCCATTTTGATAAATGTTTAAAAGTTATGTGGGGAAATGGGGTATTTTTTGGAAAATATGGGTTTGGACCTACATTTAAAAAAATGACAAAAAATTAGCCAATCTTTGACAAAGGGGGAAAATTGGATTCGGACCCAAATCCCCGTATGGGGTTATGGGCCCCTTTTTGGGCGGGAAAAAATAGTAGCGATCACATTGCAAATTTAAAAAGAAATTTTAAAATCAAAGTTTAAGTTCTTTTAAGTAATGGTTTTTTTAATTTTATATAATGTTTACAAGGGATGTAGATTTTTTCTTTATAACTAAAAAAAAAGTTATATGTATATTTTTTTTGACAATACTTAGAGAAAATTCTTTCTAAGAGTTTTGGGTGGTCTGAAAAGGACCTTTTGTTTTATTTTTTTTTTTTTAAATTTTTATTTTTGGGTTTTTTTAATGTTTTTTCCCTTTTGGAAAACCCAAAGGGACCAAATTCTCCCTTTTGCTTTTTTTCTGAGTTTCTCTGTTAAAACTTGATTCTATTTTTCCCTCGTTTCTTATTTGAATTGCACCGGCAAAACCCGGGTTTTTCAGGTTTTGTTTTTTAAACCGATGTGTTTCTGAGCATTGACGAAATGCATTTCAAGTTTGACATATTTAAATTTCCCACTTGCGTAATTCTTGTCCCAAAACTAAAGGGAATATTTTCGAAATATCAGCCGTGGTTGATGTTGTTGTTTTTCGGGTTGCTGTGGGGGGGGCTTTGTTGCTGCTGCTGCTGCTGTGCTGTTTGCTGTTGAAATTTGGGAAATGCGGGTTTGTTGTTGTCCTTGTTGAGGTAAAGACTTTTGGTCTGGATTTGGCTGTTTTCCCCCGGTGATGTAAATGTAGTTTGGTAAAAACCCTAAATTGGGGCCCTTTTCCCTGTAATTTGCTCGGGAATCAAATAAAGGGGAAATTTGTACTGAATTTGTCGCTCCCGCCAGAAAAATTCACCCTAGTTTTCCATGATAATTTGGTAGAAGGAAAAATGAATAAGTAGGTCATGTTTAAATCTTTTTTATATCCCCAAAATGGGGTTGACCTACTTCAAATTAAACAATAAAAAACGGGGCCCAATGACGCAAAGAAGACAATGAGTCTCCCCCAAAACAGCGCAAAGCTTTGAAAAAACAACGTTCGGTAAAATTTAAAGATGTGAAAGTAGGTAAATCCGGTTTTGTTGAATAAATACAGTTTCATTTTTCAGGTCATTCTTTTCTTGTATTCATATAAAAACGCAACTGTAAACATGGCATAAATTTGAACGACAGCTTACGGATTGTCAAAGTCCATGCCGGGACTTGGAAAAAATAAATTGCCCAATTTGTTGAGGGACATTGAAGCGGCGGAGAGAAAAAAAAGGAAACCCTGGCACTGGGGGATGAGGAAGGTTGGGGGGAAAAGGAGAGGGGCGGGGTCTAGTCCAGCCTTTGCCTTTTTAGTGGAGGGAGGGGTTATACTGACAGCAACAAGGGGAAAGGGAAAGCCCGAGATAAAGAGGCGTTCCAGTTATCGACCGGGGGGTACGGGGGTAAAAAAATCTATGGATTATTGCCCTGTATGCGGGGCGGGCCCACTGGGGGCCTCCCCCTGTTGCCGTCAGTAGACAGATGCTGAATATGCACCCAAGGGCCCTTTTTTCCCGGGCCCCCCCCCCCCAAATATTTTCGAAAGGAAAATTTTTTTCCTCAGATATTGTCACTTTTTTTTTATTTTTTTGGATTTTAATTTTTTTTTAAATAACAAAGGGGGGTTTTTTTTTTCATAAAAACAAAAATTGTAGGGTTGAATAATAAAAAAAGAATTTTTGATATGTTTGGTCTTTGAAATGAATATGGGGTCAAACCCGGGTTTTTTTTAAAAAATGTTGAAAGGGGGTCAATCCGATTTTTGTTTTAAATTAAAGGCGTTATTTTACTTTCCCCTTTTCCATTTTAATCTGGGCCTACGAAAGTTACTTCGTTCAGTACGGCGACTTTTTCAAGAAGGATCGAACCCTGATGGGTTTATAAAGGGAAATAGAGGAAGAGAGCGGCGGGCGGCTGAAAGCCTTTTTTGCAAGACGTGGGGTGGAGTGGCCTTCCGAAAGTACAGATTTAAATTAATCCCCGTACCCGGACTTTCGGGTTTAAAGCCGGAGCCGGGCAAACTCAATAATTTTTACCCAGACTTGCCCGGGGTTTTATTGATTTTTGGTTTAAATTTAAAGGTCCTTTTAAGGCCCAAACCACTTTTTTGGGGAAGGTAGAAAATACTTTCATATAAAAATTGTCAGTAAACAAAAAAAACAATTCTTTAGTTTTACATTTATTTTCGTAACATATAAAATTTTTGAAAAAAAGATGAAAACTTTTGTGAAAAAAAAAAATTAAAAAAGAAGAAATTTTAAAATTTTTCCCCAACAGGGAAAACGATGTAAAAAATTTTCTTTTTTCATAGTTTTTTTTTAACTGTTTTTTTTTTTTTTAAAAATTTCCTACACTTTCGCATAAAAAGTCCCTCTTCTGTAATTAAAATTACCCAACATAAAACGATTTTAACAAATGTCATTTTTCATGTATTTTTAAAAATGTTTTTTTTTTTTTTTGGAAATTTTCCTTTCGTTTTCGCAGAGAATGCCCCTCTTCTGCTGCCGTTTTATCGTAATTTTTACGTTTATTTACCGACATTGCCTGTCTGTAGTATCGGAAGTGTTACCTGTTTTTGGTGCTGACTGAAGTCCAAATCGGGAAACCCGATTCTTACCGTTTTTCCCTGAGGGGTGTCGGTAGATCAGATCAAATGTTTATATGCTTAGGGGTTTTTTTAAATGCCTTGTATCCCCGAAAGCTGATGTTTAAACCCTTCAGCTCATCTGCAATCGGTACCATTTGGAAAAAAAGGCCAAAACTTTTTGCGGCGGTGATTTTTGTCGAAGCCCGATAATATTTGAACACCGTTAAAAAAAAAAGTCCCCTGGGGGATGTCACTTGGTGGAAAAGGGGAAAACTCTTTTGGGCGCGGTCCCATTCTTTTTGTGGTACATTCTGAGTATTTTTTCTTAATGAATAAAGTTACCAGCCCCTGGGTGGTGGTTGGGGGACGGGGCCCCCGGTGGGGCCCCCCCCCCCCCAACCCAAAGCTTATGGCATTTTCCTTTATCCCTGGGGGGCTTGGAAATAATAAATTTACGCGTTTCCCTCCATCCCATACCCTAACCCAAAAACCATTTGTTTTTAAACTGTTCGACGGTATGCTGTTATTAAAATTTCCCCTATACTTTCTACCCCTGAAGTACCCGGTGTTTCGCTCTTTTTTTTAAATGCCTCCTGATAAAGGGTTTGGGGGACATTTGGTTTGCGTAATGCCCCTTTTTTTCCCAAAATCTGTACCCAAATTTAAAACATTTTTTGTGGGATCCTTTTTTCCCCGCTTTACGTTGGGGCAGTTACTCGCATAAGGGTCCGGGTGGTGACTTTATGGGCATGCTTTACTGTCGTAATTTGAAATAATTTCAAAAACTGCATTCTTGTGCTTTTTTTAATCTTTTTTAAATTTCAAAAAAACATCCTTTGGTTTTTGATAGTAAACTTCCCTGAACCCGTAACCTTTTTACTTTTTGGATCTCCCTCGGTGTATTTAGGTGCGTTTTCCATGTTTGAAGTTCAACTGGAATGATGAAAAATACCTGGGTAAGTTTTTTTTTTATGGGCCCCTGGGGGTTTGTGGGCGGTTTTTTAAATTTTCGGGGGTTTAAAAAAGGAGTGGAACACGTATTATAAAATCAAAAATGTTGAGTGAACTTAAAGTGGATATATTTTTTTACCCCACTATTTAGTAAATATGTCTCGGAAATTTGGGCCTTTTTCAGATTCGTCATCTGGGTGTTTAAATTTAAATTTTCAAAATCAGACGAGGGGAGGGAAAAGTCAAATTTAAAAAAGCACAGTTTATCACTTAGTAAAAAGAAAAAAATTTCTAAAGGGTAAAAAAGAAAGCGTCAAAAATTAAAAAAAGAAAAAAAACATGAATCTGGGACAAATGAAGCACAGTAAAAAAACGTGAAAAAATTTTTCAGTAATTATTATAAAAATCAAAAAAAGGAGGGAAAAGGGAAAAAATCAAAAAAATTTTAAAAACTCAAAGTAAAGTGTATAGGTGACTTTCAAAGCTTGAAAAACCCTTTTGAATTTACGCATGATTTTTTTAAATAGCAGGGTGCATGAAAGGAAAGACCGTTGCAGTGCTACCCTTTCGGGAAAAGGTTCAAATTTCTATAACACACCCCTAAAAAAAAATTTGGGTATACACTTTCCCGTTTGATGATTTTTGGGTTTTAATGTGACAGGTTGAAACACTGTTAAAAAAATTTAACGGGTGTACGAGTAATGAGGAATTTAAAATTCATGTTTGGGAAAAGGGGAAGCTAAAATTTCAAACATTTAAGGCCAGAAGGATCCAGCAAGTCTCGACGAAATATCCCACTACGGTCGTTTTCAGTATTAAAACATATGCCCAAACTAAAGGGAGTATCATACGGGTTAAGTTTTTTTCTCAAGAAAAAATATTTTTTAAAAAAGATGTTCCCTGCTAACATTTTTCAAAAGGGACTGTATCTAAAAATATTTTTTCCTTTTTTCAGATCGAAAAATTCTGATGACAGTAGGGTTTAGACTTTCCTTGTTGTGGGAAATGTTTTTACGCCCCAAAATCAGACGGGTTTAATGAAAAAAAACGTGGAAGGGCGTTACGAAAACCCAAATTTAAAGTTACAAGAGAGAGAAGCGAAAAACTTACTTGCCCGTTTTTGGGGTTTTAAATACAACCAGGGCCTGTGGTTTTGAGGAGTATAAAAGAAAAGGTACCTGACCTGGTTTTTTTTTAAAAATTCCCACGCTCGGGCATGGGAAAAAGGGGGACTTGTTTTTTTCGCACCCCAAATGAAAAAAACAAAGAAAAGTATTTTTCATGTTTATTTTCACAGCGGAAAATTTTTGACCTTTATTTCAAAAAAAGGATTTTTAGGGTTTATATTTTATTATTGGAATACTGGGTTTTGGGGAAAAAAATGAAAAGGAGCCATAAATGTATATATTTGTGTTGTTATTCAAGCAATTTATGTGAAAAAGGAAAAAGGTAAATGAAAAGGGGAATGTTCCCTTTGGGTTTTCGTGCGGGGGAAATTTTTTTCAGAAAACACAAAGACTGCAAGGCAAAGTAAAAAGAATATTTGAAAAATCTTTTTGGGGGTTTGAAAAAACTTGCGGTCGATTGTAGTGGGGAAAAGGAAAAAAATCATCTTTGTGCAGGTTTTTAAAAAATTAAATATTGTAAAAAAAATTGTTAAAGCCAAGTCATGTTTGTTATATCCCAAAATTACACCCCCGGGAAAAAGGGGAAACTCCCAGATTTTCCCTTTTTATTTTTTATGATTTTGAATGGGGGTTTTGGGACACTGGAGAACATATCCCAAAATTTCTGGGTTGCCCAAGGGGGGGCTTTTGCGGTTGTTTGTATTAGAAAACCCTCAGTGAAGTTGCTTTTGCGGTGCGATGAATTTCCCAGGGGGGAGGGAAGTTATTTTTCGTGGTGATCATACTTTTATCTAGCTTTTGTACATGGTTTTTTAAACCCCCATACATAAAGGGTTGGGGAGGGTTTAAATTCCCCAAAAACGCCGGGGGTTATGATGCAAAAATTTATTTCGGGATTCGTTACCACGGTACTTTTAAAACCCAAAAACTTTAAGAATGGAAGTAAGATTTTTCATGATGGAAGCTCTGGAGTTCGTTTAATCGTTTTCTATGGCTTTATTGTTTTGCCCTAGCACCCCAATTCCCTAAAAAAATTTGGACTTACTGAAATGGCAAAAGGAGGGTTTTCCTTTTGGGCTAACCCCCACAAATTTTCGGGGAATACTAGGCCCCTCTTACCCTTAGGTATTATAAAGGGAAGTAGGGAAACCAAAATCACGAAAATATTTTTTAAAAATTGGGTTAATGAAAAGTTTAAAAAATGAAGGTATTTGACTTTAAAAAAGGGAAATAGAGAAATATTGGGATCGAGGGTAGACTTTTTTAAGACGTGGGTGTGGTGGGGTTTCGTCCCAGTTAATGAGCAGTGATCAAATGGGCCCCTTCCCTTTGAGGCAGTACCTTAGCACAAGCCGGAAACAAAGCCGGGAAAAAAAATTTTTTTCCCAAAAAAACAGCTTTGGTTCATATCAGATGCAGGGTACCCCAAAAAAAAACCACGTTTACTAAATAAAAAGCTTTTCCGGTGGTAAAAGGTTTATGGGCGTATAAAAAAATGTTTAAAAAAATTTCCGCATGTTTTGGGAATGGTGGTAAACCCCCCTAGGGCCCCCAAAAATTTGCCCGACGGGTTTGCCAAGGAAAAGAAAAAACCCCTTTTTGGTTTTTTAGGCTGTTGGACGAAATGGAGGGTAAAAAAATTTTTTTCCCAAAAAGGGAAACAAAAATCCGTATTCAATGCAAACAATGGAAACATTGTACAAAAACAATTTAAAAGATTTGTTGTTTTACAGAAACAGGTAAATTTATTAGATATTTTTGGGGAAATTGTCATTTTAAAAATTTCTTTCAAAATTTAAATCTTATGTTTAAATTTTGGGTTTGGGCCCAGTTTTCCCCCAAAATTTAGAAACCCTTTTAAACCCCCGAGAGGCTCTATTCGGGGAAAGGGAAAAATGCAGTACTTTGTATCAGGGGAAGTAGACGAAACTAAAAACCGGGGAGATAAAAATATGTGACATTTTTCGTCTACCCTTTAACTTTTGTAAATTTTGAGAATACCCGTTAGGTCCCCCCCATCATATTAAGTCAAGAGCAATTCTTTTTTGACGATTAACAAAAAAAAAAAGGACTTATAAAGGGTCCCGGGTATCCCAACCTAAAAATAAAATGGTTCCCTGTTTTACCTTTGCTTGTAACAAAAAAATTGGTATTACACTGTGGGGGGGACTTGGGGCTAAAAAAAGAATTTTAATTTTTTGCCGTCATGTGTTGAGGATCGACCCTTTGGTTGGTACAGGGGCTTCAATAAAATTTAAAGAAAAGTTTTGGGAAAAAGGTTACCGGGTTGTTAGAAATTCCCTTTTTTTGGCATTTGGGATCACGGGAAAGTAGTCAGGTTTATTCAAATTTACATAAACAAAAAATCTAAAAATAAAGCAGGAAGAAAGTGGGTTTTCCTGCCGGGTTTAAAAAACTAGGGAAGATCGGGAAAAATTTTAAAAAGGGGACTTTTTGGGTAGCTAAAGGGTTTATACACTTGGGCCCAAATTGAAATTTTAATCCTGGTAAAACGTGCATTTGCAAAAAAACTAGGGCCCCAATTGTTATGGGGAAAAGAATGCTCAAAACAAAAATTTTCCCCAAGACAGAATATGAAAAACACCCTTTAAAGGGTATTATGATTTATTTCACAGACAAAAACCCTCAAACTTAATTATTTTGTTTTTTTGACCATGAGGCGTTTGTTTAAATGAATTTTCGGGACAGGCCCGATCAAGTAAAACCACATTCTTAGCAAATTTTGTGGTTGCATATTTTTTTGGGCCCTATGCCAGATTTGACCCGGTTCTGTGTTGGGAACTTTTAGGTCGGGCGTGTGCTTTATTTTGATACAGACAGTTGCATGTATATCTATGACCCAGATCAATAAAAAATTTTCCCTATAGGGGTTTCCCCGTCTGGGGAAAAATGGACTGTGAGGTGCCTGAAGGTAAAATTTTTAAAAATACTTTGCTTTAGGACCAAAAAATTACGGTTACGAGTATTTAGTAGGGGGGAAAAGACATACAAAATGTAAAGTGAAAGGTTTTCACTTTAGATTACGTTTACAACGCAAAAGGTCAATTTAAACCCACAAGGGGTAAAAATGTATGAAAGACAGAGAAAATTTTTTCCCTGTGATAGTTTATCCGTCAGGATTCAAAGGCCGGGGGACCGAAAAGTAATTAGGGGCCCCACAGAAAAAACCCTTTCGTTCGGTCTATCCAAACGGTTGTAGTTGATCTAATAAGACGTGCCAAAATGGTACATTCTTTCCCTTTTAAAATGACATAAAAAGGGAGGAGGTGTAGTGTCTCCGGGATACTGTCAACGGATTTATCAAGTTTTGTGGGAAATACCCTGGTTTTCTCTATATCATATTCTAGATTTTAAATTTTGAATGCTGTGGTTTTATTTCACATTCATCAACAAAAAAAAGGTTGAGATCAAAGGGTCGATAGGCAGGGTTAAATGAACCTGACACCTTTCAGCTTTTTAAAGCCTTTGTAAAAAACGCAGTAAAAGGGAGGAGAAGCAAAAAAAAACCTTGAAGCGGGTAAACAGGACGGTTTGGGGGAAAATTTTCTTTAATTTATAGTGAAAGAGTGTTTTCCCTATAAAGGGGACGGAAAAAGGGGGTGGTATTTTTTCACTTAAAAAAACTTTGGGGCTTTTTTAAAATAAACCCAAAATGTTGTATTGAAAAAGCTTGGCATTTATTTTAATTTGAATAAAAATGGTTTTAAACCCAAAAAACGAAGAAGTTTTGTTATTATTTTTTAAAGACAAACGGATATAATGGAAAAAAAATTAGAGTTTCAGGGACTGATATTCTTTTATTGGGGAAAAGAAATCCTTTCCGGAACATGTACAAAATTTAAAATTTTACTTTACAACAGTGCGGTTTATGTAGTAGGGAAATATTTTCAATTTACAAAAAAGATGCAATGTCAAAAAAAGGTCGTCTATTTTCTATCAAAACACGACAAATCCCTTTGAGATTTAAAAGTTTGGGAAAAATGAAATCAGAGAACTTTAATGCGAAAAAATGGGGTCAACATCTACCGAAGTGCTTTTCAAAGCAAATTGGCTGAAATTCCCAGAAGGGAAAAACTAAAAATTTTTTTTAGCCAAAGGGATTTTAAAAAACCTCGTAGAGGCCAACCCACGAGATAAAAATTGGGGGTTTTGGAATGGGTATGTGGAATTCAAATGCAATCCCAAACCTAAAAAAATTTGGAAAGGGAAAAAATAGATTTGGATCCATTCCCAATGGATATAAGGAGTTTGGGTCCAAAGTCTAAATATTCGACTTCCAACATTCGAACCAAACCAAAATAGAAAATGATTGGAAAAAATTTTAAAAAGATGGCTTTCTTACAAGTAGATGTGGGTTTAATTTACCCCCAGAAAGGGGGGCTATGATTTTAAGTATCTTGTACAAATGTCTAAAAAAGGTGTGGAAATTTTAACGAGAAATTTTCACGTATGGCTGATGGGAAAACGTTTTAAAAAGGTTTCTAAATTTCACGATATATGAAAATAGTGGAAAAAAGGGGGGACACAATGCTAGATTTTTTTGCAAGCCCTTAAAATTTGAGAGGAAAAAGGTTTTGGTTTTACAGGGGACGGGCTTGTTCGGGGGAAAAATTTAAATCATGTATTTTAGATGTTTATATGTTTCACAAAGATGGGTTTTTTCCCCATGTGATTTTACTCCCGATGGAAAAAAAAACTATCACGATTCACAGGAAAGGTGGAGCGGGCAATTTCATTTGGTTAAATTCAGTACACAGATCGAGGTATTTTATTTGGATTTTTCTTCTTCTGTTACAGTTTCCTTTCCTTAAAAGGGGGTATATTTTTTTAAAAAAACCCGTATGGCATTCATGGGCAGACAAATCATCGGTGACCGGTGTACGGTTTTTAAAAACGCTTTTTAAACTATAAATGAAACAAAAGGTTTCTTCGCAGTCAGTGTCCGGCCCTCTTTTCGAAGGAAAGAAAAACCCATTTTGGATTCAATGCGTGCAGAAAGGGAAAAGAATTTATGCAGGACCCGTCATAGACGAGAAAATTTAAAATGTTTGTGTTTTATTTTTTTTTGGACTTAAAAATTTATAAAGACCCCCTTTTTTATAATTTTTTGAAGATGAACATCTTGAAAATACAGGGGCAGATTTGTCAGGGGGTTAAGTGAGGACAGTACATTTCAGAAATTTTAAACGATTCGCTGCAAACATTCAAGGGCATGTATGAAGTGAAAATTTAACATGAATTCAATTAACAAAGAGGACTGGATAAGATATGTACAATATAATGGTGATGTTATTTCAAAATAAAAGAGGGGATCGGCGTTTTAAATTTATTTGACTTGTAAACCTAAAAGATGGCAGTAGACGTATTTTAGGGCACTCCCATTTCAGAAAAAAAGTTAATTTTCGCTTTTCAAATTTGGGAAACCCAAGCATGCAAACAATAACAACATCCGTAAATTAAAAAGGGGAGTTGGTGAGATTTGAGATGTTTCTTGAATTTAAAAAAGCGCTGAGACCTTGTGGGGCAGTTTCTTTAAAAAATTACCCCGGGGCGTCAAAAAAACGGGCAAAGGACCTTTCTACAATGGAAAAAAAAGAAAATGGTTGGAAAAAACTATATGTTATAGATTTTTTGTACCGCTATTGTTTAAACCCCAAAAATTGCAAACGGGGAAGGGCTTCCCCCGTGCTGAACCCATATTTGGGCCTTAAACCCCCCTTGTTCAAAATATGTAAAAAAAAAGTAAAGAAAATTTGTTTGGAATGTAAAAGACCCCATATTTTTTCAGGGCATTTTTTTGTTGTTTTTTTTTTTTTCAGTTTATAATAAAATCAAAATCCTAATATTTATTGTCTTTTTTATTTTTAAACCCTATGGAAAAAAATTTACTTTTTCAAAAATCCTTGAATATTTTTAATTTTGGGGGCCAAGTGGGTTTAGGCAAAAAAACAGTTTGTTAAAAAATGATAGAATTTCAAAGAAAATATATTCCAAAAAAATACCCCAAAAAATCGTGTTTGGGGTTACAAGGAAATGGCAATCCGTTCGCTATGTTAAAGAAAAATGAAAATGTTTTCATTAAAATTTTTAAATGGTATTCCCGATGATGACGATGATATTTTTTATGATTTCTTCAAGTTTGACATTTAGTTTATCTTTGGGCGACATGCTAGGGGATAAAGATGAAGAAAAAAAACAAAAATTTTGGGTTTTCACGGGAAAAAAACATTTCCCCCTAATGCTAGTGTTATTTATAAATTTTCAAAACAGGGTTTTTAAAAGTCCAAAGCCAGAGAAAAAATAAATCTTAATGCCCACTATATGTTTTATTTTTAAAATACAGGATTTAAAAGGGCAGTTAAAGCTTGGCTAACCAAATTCAGTTTTCCACTTTTTTTTGCAAACTTACCAAGGGTGCTACTTTATCCCCCATGGATATTTATTTATGATTTTCATCCAAAAACTCAGGGGAAAAATTTCAGATTACGTACGACAAAATTTCAAACTGGGTTACAGGACAGGATCGAGGTCCCATTGGTTTTCTCTGACTATAAATATCCCAAGGGTAAAAGGAACAGTATTCTTTTTAAAAATTTTTAGCCATTGGGTTATACACCAAGAGTTGTATAAAAGCTTTGGAAAACACTTTTGTCGGAACACAATCCCCCAGAGAAGAGAAACAATTTTTTTTTCAGCCGGGTTAAAAGGAAAAGGCAAAAAGGGTTTTCATTAGCAGCAAAAAATTTTTGTGCCCGGAAAAAAAAATTTAAAATTCCCCCCCCCCCCCCCAAAAAAACGTTAAAATTTTTTGGGGAAAGGAAAAAACAAGTAAAAGAGCAAATTTGCAGATTTTAAATATTGATGCCGAGTCCCAAAAAGGAAAATTTTTCTTAAAAACCCGGGGGAAGTGGGGGGTTTTTAGGTGGAGTTTTTTAAAACGAAGTTTTAAATTTCGTGGGTGGTGAAAAAAACCCAAAAAGAAAAAATTTTGGGTCAAAAAGGGAAAAAAACCCATCAAAGCAGCGTCAAAGGGAAAGGGAAAAATAAATCTAAGAAAAATTTCCCCCCTAAGAAAAGTTTTCAGAAAAAAAAAAATCACCACTGAAAAAAAATTTTAAAAAAAAAAAACAGAAGGGGAAAAAACGGAAAAAAAACTTCCAGCTCCCTTTTAAAAAAAACGATGTCGCTTTGTAAAAAAAGCGTAAAAAGTCAAAGGAATTTTTTCTCACGCTCCAGTTAATAGGGAAATTCCACTCCTTTTTCACAATTAAGTCATTTGTCTTTATGTTTTGGACCAAAAATTTTACCCGTCAGGTCCCCAAATTTCACCTGAACAATTTGGATTTACACCCCAAGGGCCCTCTTTTTCTCCTTTATCAAGAAGAGGGTCATCTTCCTCAAGATTTTCTTTATCTAAAAATTTTCGTTTTTTCCTTGTTTTCCCCCAAATCAAGGAAACAGAAAAACTCCCGAAAAAATAACAGGATTTACACCAAGATTTCTTTCCCCCTTTTCGAGAAGGTCTTCACCAAGATCTTCACTTTTTTCGAGTAGTTTCCCCAAAATATAGCCTTCCTGCAAGGAATCAGGAAAAAAAACCCCGAAAAAAAAACCCGGCTTCACCCAAGATCTTCCCTTTTCCCCCTTTTCAGAGGGTTTCACCAAGACTTTTTCCCTTTTATTTAGTATTTTTTTTCAAACTATAGCATCTCCTGCAAGGTATGGATCTCCCCGTAATTTGCTTGCTGATTTTACCCTTTTAACTTGAGTGTTTCTTTTTTTATCTATATAAAGGGGGAAACAAAAAAAACTCCCCGAAATTTTGTTTGTTTTAAAAATTAGAAGAATTGGCAAAGAAAACAAAAAGTGCCCAAAAAAAACCCCAAAGGGTTCCCCTTTATACGTAAAAAAATGGGGCACTTGGGGTTTTTGCTCTTGGTCAACAACACCAAAAAATTTTGGGAAAAAAAATGTTAAAAATGCTCCCCAAAAGGGAAATAAATTTTTTTTTGTGTCTGAGTGTTTCACAATTTTTTTAAAAGGGGGAAAAGTATCTCTATCAGAGGCTCCAAAAAACGTTAAAATTTCACCCGAAACCCTCAACATCTTGGTCTTAGCACACAAAAAACACACCCCCTTCAGAAAAAAAAACACCTTTTTTAAATTTAGAAAGGTGGTTTTTTACCACTATTTAAACTTTGCAAAATTTCACCCGTTTCTGACAGAAAAATTTTCAGTTAAAAAAATAGACTATTATAATAGAAAAATTATGAAGAAGAGGGGTATTGTTTTCCCTTTCAAATTTCTGGGGGAAATGAAACCCTTTGGGAAAACAGAAAAAACGTCCAAAACTCCCTCCAGATCCACAAGTCACGCAAAAATCCCGAACTCCCGAAAGAAATGGGTTTTCCCCATTCAACACGATCATCTGTCTTTAAAGGGGGAAAAGTCAGTTGTAGGGGCAAAAGTACAAAAATTTTAAGGTATAAAAAAGGGGTGCAACCCCTCATCATCATCAACAAAAGTTCTCAAACCTGAACCCCGACAAAACAGAAAAAAGCCATTGAAATTTACGTTTTTCGTATTAATTTAAAGTGTTCCCCGGGAACCCATGCGTCGTAAAGCCAAAACTACTTTTTCAAAAAGTTGGAAGACCACCCGAGCATGAGTTGGGGAAAGCTCAGGGAAATTTAGAAGTCAAAGGAAAACCCAAATTTCCGGGTTAATTTGATTTATTTAGGGCAATGATGTCCTCCGACAAAGCAAAAGGGTCCAACCCAAGAGGATGGCAAGGTTTTTTCGAGGTCTGAGAGAATTTTAATGTCCCCCAGGGGAAAATGTTGGAAAAAGACCGCGTTGGGTTTTGGATGAATAGAGACGGGTTTCCGGGGGTGAAGATTTATGGGGATGAAAATTTTGAAACCAGTTCTACTTTCCCCCAACACCCCAAAAAAGGTTAAAAACAAAAACCCCAAGCCTCTGGGTTTTCAAAATTGGGTAGCTTTTTAACATGGATGGAAAAAAAATTTAAAAAACCTCAAAATTTATACGATCCTAAACACCCCGCGGTTTTTCAGGAGTCCCAAAAAAATTTTACTTGGCGGTACAAAAAACATAAAAAAATCTATATCGTTAAAGAAAGTCAGAAAATTGGCCCTTCCCAAAAAAAAAAAAACATTTCCCCTTTCCCAAACCTTTTCGACGAAAATTTAGGGAAAGGGGCCCAAAAAATCGTGTGGGGTTTTTATCCCGTGGCAAATGATTTAGCTTGGGTTTACAAAGGGGAATGAAAGGGCAACGCCAATATCATATTTATCTGTGGGATGATGTGTTTTCGAAAACGCCCTTTGGGGTTTTTTCCAATTTTATAATAAAAAGGGTCGACTTTGATTCAAGCGTTTGAGTCCTTTCTTTTAAAAATTCGGCTCGCTCTCCTAAGTCCTTTCAAACTGACAAAAGGGGCTGAATTTAAAAAAAAAGTTTTTAAAAAATTTTTTAAAGTCAAAAAAATTTTCATTTCTTTACAACCCGAAAACCCCGAAAAAAATAAAGCGAGCATTGTTAAAGGTTTCAGAGAAGTCTTTAAAAGTGCATGTGGAAATATTTCACACATTTAAAAAACGCGACGCTTTCATTTTATATTTTAGATGATTTGCTTCATGCTTTTAAAATAGTTTCCATCGGAAACATTCAAAGAACTCCAGCTCCGTCCCCTGTTGTACAAGCCCGAGGTTGCCAACCTCCCATTTGGTTTTCAAGACAAAAATCCAAAACCCTTCCCTTTTAAAGTAGGCGACTTAGTCCCTATTAAAAAAACAAAGCGAAAAGTTTGATAAAGGTTATCTTTCCCAATTGGACTAAAGAAAAATTTTCAAAGATTTATTTACGCCCCTTTTTTACCACCAAAGGTTTCAGTTAGAAAATTTTGTGGTGGAAAAAAACGAAGGGTTTATTCTAAAATTTCCCGAAATTCAGACTATAAAAAAATTAAACCCAAAACTATAAAATTTTTAAATTTAGTTCTTTCTCGTCGCACAAAGGAAAAGTAGGGGGGAAAAAAAATTTTAAAAAAATTTTAAAATCCACTGGGAAGGTTCCCAAAAAAATTTGACAGTTTGGGTTTTCCCGAAAGTCATCTGTATAAAAACAAAAATACTTCACAACATGCCCCAGTTAGATTCAGTCAGTGTTCAGGGCAAACTCCCCGTTTTCCCAAAAAACCCCGAAGCTAAAAAACCCACTTTTTACATGTCCAAAATTCTTGCCATTTTTTTTTTGTGTTGGGGGGTTTCTATCATTCAACTTTGCCTAAAATTTACAAGGGCCCAATATGGGGAATTCTTTCAGCAGCAAAACTTTTTTACATTTTACCCACCCCAGGTTTAAAAAATTTTAAAACCTTTTTTAAAATAAAAAACAACAACCTGTATTTTCCCAAACCCCAAACCCCAACAATGAATTCCTTTTTTCATTACCCCTTTTAAGTGACAGTTCTATGGGAAAAATTCCCCCAAAAATAATCAAAGTATATTTAAAAAAAAAATTACCCAAAATATTTAAAGTCAATAAAGAGGAATGGGAAATGGCGGGTTTGGGTTTAGCTATTTTTTTCCTTTTAGATCGTAAAAGTTACAGAAGAGGAATCTCAATTTTAGATTGTTACAAAACCGTCTCAAACTTTGGGAAAGAAATTTGTTAAAATGTTACCCAAATGTAAAAAAAAACAATGAAAAATTTTCTTTTCATTGTTGTATTAAAACCCGGGGTATATTCTACCCCAAAAAGCCCTCTCATTTATGGAAAATTTACAATGTCATTCAAGAAAATATACAAGAAAGCTTTACAGGAACTTTCAATGGTGTTTCATATAGGTTATTCAAAAACCATTGGAAAAAACAAAACAAAATTTAATTTTAATACCCTGCATATAGGGTTTCATTTTTCCCTCCTAGTTTATTATAAAGCTCGGATGGGAAAAGTTTAACATTTTGGGAGATTTTTATCCTACAGATGACCATCCTTTTTTCCCTTTCCCGGGTGGATTTGTTTTTTGGGTAAATCATTTATTCCCTTTATTCTGAAATTTTTTGATTTTTCTTTTTTGGGAGATATTGAGGCACCCATCCTTCGTGTGGGGCCCCCTTTCATCCAGGCAAGAAAGATTCAAACCCTATTCATGAAGAATTTTTTAAATTTTTCATTACATCCCCCAAATTTTCCCAAATTTCCCAAATTTGATGAAATAAAATATAAATTTTAAGGGGTGCATGGAGAAAAAGGTTTATTTTTTTTGGAGGAAAGTCTAAAGGTTTAAAATTGCAATTTTTGGAAGAAAAAAACGACTTAAATTTTTAATAAAAATGCTCCAGTGTATCGGGAGTTCCTCGTCAAAAATGGTCATGGACCGGAAACTTAAATTCCCAAAACTGCTATCAAAAAAACAGTTCCCTTTTTTAAAAAACCCCTTTGGGTTTAAAAAGCAATCAGGCAGTCAAAAAGTGAAGGGTTTTTTAAAAAAGGTATGCTTGCAGTCAAAGGGTATTATTTTAGGGAAAAGTGCTAAACAAGTGTTAAGTCCCGTGGAAAAAGGGGGTTAAAGTCTGTTGGAAAGGCTGCGGGTTTTTCAATGGGGATTCTTTGATCCGAAGTATAAAAGGTTTAGGGCGTAAACGGGCGTCGTCATTTTCCCCATCAGACGTCGGGAAAAAAGGGTGGCAGTGATCAACGTGGACGTGGAAAAACCCCTTCAAAGAAAAAGAAGAAAACGGGCACATAAAAAAACTAAAAAACAGTTAAGAAAAAACCCCTTTTAAATCTAGGTCTTTGTATTTTCGAATAAAATATGTGCAACACGGTTCTTGTGAGTGTAGCAATCTGAAATTTTTATTTTTTACTCAAATTTCCTCCAACCATGACAGCTATGCAAGGGCCCGGGCAAAGGACGAACTTTCCCAAATTTTTGCACTGAATAATTTAGCTCCTATTGAATTTATTTTTCCCCCCAGGGCGGAAAAAAGGACAGATTTAAATCAATCGTATTTATATCTCAAATTAAAAGTGAAAAAAATGATGGGACCCCAAACTGGCGGGTGACCCCAGAAAAAGTCGGTGGTCAATAAAATTTTTTCCCCAGTTGTTTAATAGCATTGATCTGTACCCAAAATTTAAAATGATTTCCCGCAATGAGACAACTCCCTTTTTAAAACATACAAATTTAAAACCTCCCGTCTTCCAAAAAGGAATGTAAAGACAACAAATGCACGCTCTTTAACTCTGGGACGAAAGACATTTTCCTTCATATGCAGGGGTAACACAATAGGTGGACTAATTTAGGGTTGGAAAACTTTTGAAAAACCCGTATTAGTACAAGCAAAACATGTGAAATTTATTTGGCGATTACATCGGGGCTTGTTCCTACAGGAGAAAAACTTCCCAATTGGGGTTTAAAAACGTCTCAAACTAAACAGGAGCCCCAACACCTTTTGTCCATAGGTACCGCCCACGGGGAAAAGTTGATATTCAACAAAAGGGGGTTCAACGGGGAGGGGCAGTGGATTTACTTCCCGTGTGGCAAATATTAAAAAAAAAACATTGCACCCGCATAAACATGAAGATCCCCAAAACGTCGCGCCGTAGTGAAAAATTCACAATTCCCCGACGGACTGAGTCCCCAAAAATTTATGACCACTTGTTTCTGGTTCCCAACCCGCCAAAACGAATTTATTATAGGGATGGTAAAAAATTCAGATATGACTTTGGGGTTTAAGGACCAACCCAAATTTTACTTCCGACATTTCAACCTGTCTAAATTAGAAGTCGCATCGACGGGAAAAAAAAAAACCCTTCACAAAAAAACCATACACACCCGATTTTGATAATGGAGGGGTAACTACGACCTACATGTTTTCTTTTACCCAAACTACAGGAGCGTTGGGATGAATCGTTCCTTGACCCTTTCCCTGGGAGAATACAAAAAGGATAAACACTTTGGGGGGGTTTGACCTAAAAGGGAGCCAAAGGGGTTTGGGGAAAAAGGGACCCGCTTCACCCTATAAAAACAGGAAAAAATGAGGATAGACATTCGTTTGGGGGAAGCCCTTCTGCAGTCATCAACGTTTTTAGTATATGCAGAAATTTTACAATCAAATTTTAAATCAAAACCGCTCAGAGAAAAATTTTTACAATTTTTTAAATATGGAGAGAGGGAAAAAGCACTTCAAGGATACTTAACGCATTTTTGTGGATGAACTACAAAAACTCTTTTTAAGGGAAAAAAAGAAAAATTGTCTAGGTGTCATGTTAACCCATTCCCACTCAAAAGGGAGCACATGTGTTTTTACCACCCCCGGGGCGGGAAAGGGGAGAACTGTATATTGATACGGCCCCCTTGATCAACTTGACATGCAAAAAGTGACGAAAAAGGTTTTTATGACGAGATTTTAAAAAATGTACCACTTACAATGACAAAAAAAGAAGAAGCTCCCAAAATCCCCGACAATATAAAGAGCAGCAGGAAAAATGAATCGTCAGATCCAGATGGTCGTGGAAAGTGTATGGATGGAACAAGTTAAATACACCCGGAACCCTGGACACAATTGAAAATACAAATATACTGGGAAAAAATCATTTCTATTTTCGTTCGCTCAATGGTATAGTTTGTCCCCAAAGGGGTTTATTTTCCAGAAAGAAAGCCCCCCTCATACACAAGTTATATTGGGAAAAAACATGATTCGATCAACCCGGGAACATTGGGTGGCCCATATTTTTTTTTTAAAAAAAATAAAGCCATCACTTTGATTCGTATGGATTAACCCCCCTTTGGAGGAAACATAAAACCCTTCCCTTGGGCTAAAAGCTAGAAAATGGAAAAGAAAAACTGTCAGACTTCAATGTGGGGAAAAAGTGTATGGGTTTGGGGTTTACTGCAAATTTTCCTTTTGACGTTTAAGCAGGGTGTGACCTTAATTTTTAAATTTTAAAATATTAAATTTGGCAGAACCAAAAAATTATCATTTTAAAAAGACAAAGACGTTGGTGAATGGTTTAAACAAATTTTTTGGACTTTTATACACAAAGCTAGAAAAAATTTCCTAAATCTGAACACGGGCAAAAGTTGTACAGCTGATCAATTTTAATAGGGCCCTGCTTTGCATATGTTTTTAAAATTGTTTGTTTAAAAACATGATTACTTGTACCCTTAATTTGTATTTACTGTTTATTGTTTCTTGGGTTGTTCCCGTTAAACAATAAAAAACGTGTACACACATTTTTGCTTTCTTTATCTTTTTCCCCCGTAAGGGGTAGTTGTTTGCCCTTAAAAAAAACCCGTGGTCCTGGTTTTTTATAAGGGGGATTTGGTTCATTTAAAATAGATCTGGATTTTATACAGTAGTAGTAGTTTGTTTTGGGAGTAGTGAAAGTTTGAAAAATAGTAATTATATAAAACCTTTGACACATGAATTTAACCTTAAACACCCATGAAAAAAAGGACTTTTAAATTTCTAAGAGGGGCCCCCTATCCCCCCCCTGGAGGTCCCCATACGCCCCCCCCCGGGAGGTCCCCATATCGCCCCCCTTTTTCTACTACCGCCTATTTTTTGCCACCTTTTTTGAAATTTTTTTGCATTGCAAACATAAAAAGTATTTGGTTTTTCAAATTTAAAATGGCCTATTAATCCAACTTTCTATTTGACAGTTTCTATAAATGTTTTTAGATACTCAATAAAGTTTAAATTAATTTTCCTTTTCTCGAAACCCCAATATTCCAGAATAAAAAAAAGTTCAAGGTTATTAAAGAAAAGTGCAAAGCTTTGGCCTCCCCCCCTAGTCATTTTTTGAAGGGCGCCCTGTTATAGTGATATCCATTTGTAAAGTCGATGCTTGATTCCCCTCCTTTATTTCTTGATGCCTTTTTTAAAACTCTTGTTTTTGCACCCTCATCCTATTCCCTGTCAGGGAAAAAACTGTTTAAAAAACTCTCTTTTTTCCTCGCATTCCCAGTTCTTTCAAATTTTTCCTTTTTATAATTTGTAAGGTCATTTGTTATTTTAATACCATTATTCCTAAGTTCGTTTCTCACCGTGACAAGCTTCATTTCATTCTCAAAATTTTAAAATTTTACCAACACCATTCCAGGCTGGTCATCTTGGATAGCTCCCATTCTCTTAGCACTAAGTATTGGAAAAAAATCGTACTCATCTTTTGGATAGGCAATTTTCAGAGCCTTTTCTTCAGTTTTACTTTTCAAGAATTCATTCTTTTTTTCTCCATCCTCAGCCTAGACCAAACATTCTTAAATTGTTTCGATGATTCTCTTTAGTAATAAATTTGCTACTCTAGTTTATCAAAATCTTCACAAGTTTCTTCTCATAATTACATGCTAACGACTCAAAATCTGATACAAGAACTTCATTTCTGTAAGACTTTTTTTTCCATCTGAGATTCAAGTCCCGTAATTCTAGATTCCATGCTGATCTGCTCTGTTTCAATGCCATCGACTTTTAACTTAATTTCAAACACTTGATTATTTTACCTCCACTAGTTCAGATCTGACAGTCAACACTTCACTTCTCACCTGTTCAATTTTATGGTTTGATTCGTTAATTGCATCAAGTATTTACTGGGTTTCAGTTGCGGGTCCGGAATACGCTCAATATTAGAGGATAAAAGTAATAACCTCTGTATATATACAGAATACAATGTATAATGATTCTGACTGGGGACAAACATCTGATGACATCGTTATAAACCCAGTATATAACTATGAAGTTTATCATCGATAGCAGACCTAAACTCCCCAAAAGCATAATGATTATTACAACACATGATGCATAGAAACGATCTAAGGAATAACATTACCATCTCATAGCTTACTGTCTTTTATATAATTTCTGACATTTTTTGCCCGTGACAATATAAAACAGACTGTACGATTAGTTCGGCTTATGCATAGGCATTCGGCGCATTTGTTAGGTCAATAATGATGCTATATATTATTAAAAAAAACACTTACAGAGAGTCCAGGACCCCAAAATAATTCCAGCACATTTTTACTAGAGCTAGAGCTATATACAGATTGATTGCTTCAATCAGCCCATCCAGTTTCCTTATAAGCTACATGGTCAAACCATGATTATCCCCAGTTAAGGATGCAAAATACCTTGGTGTCGATACCAGCGACGACCTCAACTGGAACACACATATCAATGATATCAACAGAATAACAACAAATGCATACAAATAGAACACTAGGTTTCCTCAAACGCAACACCAAAACAAAATACGAAAAGGTCAAAGCACTTTCATTCAAAACACTGGGCAGACCACAATTAGAATATGCATCATCTGTATGGTCCCCCGCCCACACAGGTTAACATACACAAGCTGGAAATGATCCAGCGACGTTCAGTCATATGGGTCAAAAATGATTATTCATGATACACAAGCGTAACGGACCTACAGAACACCTTAGGCTGGAGCACACAAGTTTGAGAAGAGACGAATATATAGACTCCAAACTGGTCATGTTTTACAAGATTTATCACCATGTAGCCATCCCCCTCCCAACTTATTTAGAAATCCCAACCAGGTTAACCAGGCAGAGGCACCCCCTCACTCTCCGCCAAATTTACGTCAACTCGGACTTCTTTAAATTCTCCTGTGGAACAGGTTACCCCCGCATACTGCGACTCTGCCTGATCTTGAATCCTTCTTGAAAGCAGACAGTGGCCCTGTTACAGTATTAAATATAGCAGTTGTTTTTAACCTTCTTTTATTCTACTGTTTTTAACAACCATGCTAGATCTATGTCTTATATTCTTACTATGCCTGGAAGTCTTTTTCCGGTTTTACTTTTACACTTCTTTGCATCCTGTCCATAAAGTTCGGTTCAGCTCACGGTTTTGTTTGTCAGCGTCATTGTTGCGAAAGTCTGCTTTTGACTTCTTCAAAGGGGTGAATTTATCCACATAACCCGTGCCGCCACTGCTAATCTGGGTCACGTGATAGTGCCTATATATAAGGGGTTTGTCGACCGGAAATCTTTGAATGATACGAGTTTAAAAAGTCGGGTACGCATTCAATCTGAAAATGTCTTGCATGAGTTTCTTGAGTCGTGCTGTTCGTTTTCTTTGTTGTGGCTTAGTGCCTTCTACACAGGAAGAGCTTACGGACCTCAGTAAGATTGATATGGTTTCTTTTTTTCAGCTGCCAGAAATCTCTTAAAAATTTTACCCCTACACCCCACCCACCTGTAACGATGTTCCCGCCCAAAGTGGTCAGCCCATTGCCACCTTCTGACAAGTTAAAGCATGGCAAAAGTTCCTTCTACTACTAAGGGCACATCTATATAAATATATAATGATCATCTTGTAAAATTTTGGTTGCAGTGCCGATTTCAATATTGCTCAATCATATCATATTGGTAACCTCGTTTTGTACAACAGTGTAAAATGCATAGAATATTGAACTTTCTGTATTGCATTGTGTATGTAAAACTTGAATAAAAAAAAAATTGGTTGAAATGTCTTTTATACTGCCAGTAAATGTCAAGTAGGTATTTCCGCTATTCGATTTCCGCTAGTTATCAGGTCCCAGAAAAGTCACAAATTAGCTATACGTAATAGTTATAGTATGTGTGAGAGTGTGTTACCAGGATATATCAGAGCTAGGGGTACATCGAGGGTATTTTTTTCTGCACATATCGTGGAGGCCGGTAGGCCGAGACAGATATGTGAAGAGAAAAATAACGAGATGTACCCCTAGCTCTGATATATCCTCGTAACACACGAGCATTACATATTATAACTGTTTTATCGCATAGTTTATCATTAAAATTTATATATTATTTTCATTTAAATTTGTTTATTATTATTTTTACTATTTTGATTCCGTTTCTGCGCCTCGCTGACTGAAACACTAAACTTCTGTTTTAGAAAATGTGTTCCCCAGATAAAAGTACCCAACAAATTTCTGCATTGGTTTTAAATCTTTGCATTTCATTGGCCAGACATATTGTAAAACTTGTTGTTTTGTTTGTAAAAAAAATTCAAAGAAAAGAAACATTTGAGAAATCTCAGAATTTCATATATTTCATGTATTTCTGAATTTGGCAATAACTATCAAGTTTTTGAAATATTCTAGTTTATTTATTCTTTTACTTTATAAATGTAGGTGTTTGTGACAATTCTTTCTCTGTGAGCTGTAAATTGGAGCTAAAAATCTCTTTTTTTTGAAAGGAAAAAATTATACTCCCTTGATAGGCCCCTCAATAGAGAAAAAAGTGTTCCGATATATATCGGAACAGTTTTACTGTGCTGATATATATCGGAACACTTTTTTTCTTAATGAACTCCATAGAGATTTCCGTGTTGATATATATCGCAACAGTTTTGTAAGATATCAGCACAGTTTTGTAGTAATAATGTGTGTTACTATGTATAACATGCTGCAAAGATCATGACAGTAAAGTTGGTAGGCAGTTGGTAGTTGGTAGTTGGACATTCGAATAACCAACTACTTACTAGTTGCCAGTTGGTTATTCAAAATGTATAAGCACGTCTGATTACCTTTTAAAGCATAATGATAAAAAATCATTCTAATCCATGTTTTGTTCTTTAATATTAATCTTCATTTATTAAAATGCATTCAGCAGTCTCTAAAAGTACCTTGAGAGCCAGTTGCCAATTCGCGATATGTTTCAGAAAAGCTTTTTTCAGTCACAAATGGAAAAAATCATTCAATATGATATTTTATATTGTTTTTCATATAAATATCTGACACTTTCAACATAAAGATCAGTCTTGGAAACACTAAGGAGAGCCAGCTGCCAATTCGCGTGCGAATACCAACTGCCTACTGGTAGGCATTTGGGTTTTATTCGACATTTACTGACAGTCAGTGTTTTGGTAGAACATGATAAAAAAATTATTCTAACCCTTGTTTTGGTGTTGTTTTATGTTAGTATTTATTCTTTTAAATGCATTCAAGAGTCTTAAAATGCACCAGGAGAGTCAGTTGCCAATTCGCGATATGTTTCAGAAAAGCGGATTTTTCAGATACATATGAATAAAATAATTCAATTTTACATATATTTTGTACTTTCATATCAATATCCGACACTTTCAACGTATAGGTCCGTCTTGGAAACACTCAGGAGAGCCAGTTGCCAATTCGCGTGCGAATAACCAACTGCCTACTGGTAGGCAGTTGGTTATTTCGGCATTTTACAGACAGTCATAGTTTTGGTCGAGAATGATAAAAATATCAATCTAGTCCTTGTTTCGTTCTATAATTATATTAATATTTATTCCTTTCAATGCATTCAACAGTCTCAAAATGCACCAGGAGAGCCAGTTGCCAATTCGCGATATGTCTCAGAAAAGCCGACTTTTCAGACACATATGCATAAAATAATTCAATTTTACATATATTTTGTTCTTTCATATCAATATCCGGCACTTTCAACGTATAAATTAGTCTTGGAAACACTCAGGAGAGCCAGTTGCCAATTCGCGTGCGAATAACCAACTGCCTACTGGTAGGCAGTTGGTTATTCAACATTTTACTGACAGTCATTATTTTGGTAGAACATGATAAAAAATTCATTCTAACCCTTGTTTTGTTCTTTTATGTTACTATTTATTCTTTTAAATGCATTCAACAGTCTCAAAATGCACCAGGAGAGCCAGTTGCCAATTCGCGATATGTTTCAGAAAAGCGGATTTTTCAGACACATATGCATAAAATAATTCAATTTTACATATATTTTGTTCTTTTGTATCAATATCCGACACTTTAAACGTATAGGTCAGTCTTGGAAACACTCAGGAGAGCCAGTTGCCAATTCGCGTGCGAATAACCAACTGCCTACTGGTAGGCAGTTGGTTATTCGGCATCTTACTGACAGTCATTGTTTTGATAGAACATGATAAAAAATTCATTCTAACTCTTGTTTTATTCTTTTATGTTAGTATTTATTCTTTTAAATGCATTCAACAGTCTCAAAATGCACCAGGAGAGCCAGTTGCAAATTCGCGATATGTTTCAGAAAAGCAGATTTTTCAGACACATATGAATGAAATAATTCAATTTTACATATATTTTGTTCTTCCGTATCAATATCCGACACTTCGAACGTTTAGGTCAGTCTTGGAAACACTCAGGAGAGCCAGTTGCCAATTCGCGTGCGAATAACAAACTGCCTACTGGTAGGCAGTTGGTTATTCGGCATTTTACTGACAGTCATAGATTTGGTCAAAAATGATAAGAAAATCAATCTAGTCCTTGTTTCGTTCTTTAATGTTAATATTTATTCCTTTCAATGCATTCAACAGTCTCAAAATGCACCAGGAGAGCCAGTTGCCAATTCGCGATATGTTTCAGAAAAGCCGATTTTTCAGACACATATGCATAAAATAATTCAATTTTACATATATTTTGTTCTTTCATATCAATATCCGGCACTTTCAACGTATAGATCAGTCTTGGAAACACTCAGGAGAGCCGGGTTGCCAATTCGCGTGCGAATAACCAACTGCCTACTGGTTAGGCAGTTGGTTATTCAACATTTTACTGTCAGTCATTGTTTGGTAGAACACGATATAAAATTCATTCTAACCCTTGTTTTGTTGTTGTTTTATGTTAGTATTTATTCTTTTAAATGCATTCAGCAGTCTCAAAATACACCAGGAGAGCCAGTTGCCAATTCGCGATATGTTTCAGAAAAGCCGATTTTTCAGACACATATAAATAAAATAATTCAATTTTACATATATTTTGTTCTTTCGTACCAATATCCGACACTTTCAACGTATAGATCAGTCTTGGAAACACTAGGGAGAGCCAGTTGCCAATTCGCGTGCGAATAACCAACTACCTGCGAGGCAGTTAGTTATTCAACATTTTACTGTCAGTCATTGTTTCGGTAGAACACAATACAAAAATCATTCTAACCCTTGTTTTGTTGTTGTTTTATGTTAGTTTTTATTCTTTTAAATGCATTCAACAGTCTCAAAATACACCAGGAGAGCCAGTTGCCAATTCGCGATATGTTTCAGAAAAGCCGATTTTTCAGACACATATAAATAAAATATTTCAATTTTACATATAATTTGTTTTTTCGAACCAATATCCGACATTTTCAACGTATAGGTCAGTCTTGAAAACACTCAGGAGAGCCAGTTGCCAATTCGCGTGCGAATAACCAACTGCCTACTAGTAGGCAGTTGGTTATTCAACATTTTACTGACAGTCATTATTTTGGTAGAACATGATTAAAAATTCATTCTAACCCTTGTTTTGTTCTTTTATGTTACTATTTATTCTTTTAAATGCATTCAACAGTCTCAAAATGCACCAGGAGAGCCAGTTGCCTATTCGCGATATGTTTCAGAAAAGCGGATTTTTCAGACACATATGAATGAAATAATTCAATTTTACATATATTTTGTTATTTCGTATCAATATCCGACACTTCGAACGTATAGATCAGTCTTGGAAACACTCAGGAGAGCCAGTTGCCAATTCGCGTGCGAATAACCAACTGCCTACTGGTAGGCAGTTGGTAATTCGACATTTTACTGACAGTCATAGATTTGGTCAAAAATGATAAGAAAATCAATCTAGTCCTTGTTTCGTTCTTTAATGTTAATATTTATTCCTTTCAATGCATTCAACAGTCCCAAAATGCACCAGGAGAGCCAGTTGCCAATTCGCGATATGTTTCGGAGAAGCCGATTTTTCAGACACATATGCATAAAATAATTCAATTTTACATATATTTCGTTCTTTCGTATCAATATCCGACACTTTCAACGTATAGGCTAATCTTAGAAACATTCAGGAGAGCCAGTTGCCAATTCGCGTGCGAATAACCAACTGCCTACTGGTAGGCAGTTGGTTATTCGACATTTTACTGACAGTCATTGTTTTGGTAGAACATGATAAAAACATTATTCTAACCCTTGTTTTGGTGTTGTTTTATGTTAGTATTTATTCTTTTAAATGCATTCAAGAGTCTTAAAATGCACCAGGAGAATCATGCAGTTGCCAATTCGCGATATGTTTCAGAAAAGCGGATTTTTCAGATACATATGAATAAAATAATTCAATTTTACATATATTTTGTACTTTCATATCAATATCCGGCACTTTCAACGTATAGATCAGTCTTGGAAACACTCAGGAGAGCCAGTTGCCAATTCGCGTGCAAATAACCAACTGCCTACTAGTAGGCAGTTGGTTATTCAACATTTTACTTTCAGTCATTGTTTTGGTAGAACATGATAAAAATTCATTCTAACCCTTGTTTTGTTCTTGTTTAATGTTAGTATTTATTCTTTTAAATGCATTCAACATTCTCAAAATACACCAGGAGAGCCAGTTGCCAATTCGCGATATGTTTCAGAAAAGCGGATTTTTCAGACACATATAAATATAATAATTCAATTTTACATATATTTTGTACTTTCATATCAATATCCCACACTTTCAACATAAAGGTCAGTCTTGGAAACACTCAGGAGAGCCAGTTGCCAATTCGCGTGCGAATAACCAACTGCCTACTGGTAGGCAGTTGGTTATTCGGCATTTTACAGACAGTCATAGTTTTGGTCGAAAATGATAAAAATATCAATCTAGTCCTTGTTTCGTTCTTTAATGTTAATATTTATTCATTTAAATGCATTCAACAGTCTCAATATGCACAAGGAGAGCCAGTTGCCAATTCGCGATATGTTTCAGAAAAGCCGATTTTTCAGACACATATGCATTATATATTTCAATTTTACATATATTTTGTTCTTTCATATCAATATCCGACACTTTCAACGTATAGGTCAGTCTTGGAAACACTCAGGAGAGCCAGTTGCCAATTCGCGTGCGAATAACCAACTGCCTACTGGTAGGCAGTTGGTTATTCAACATTTTACTGTCAGTCATTGTTTTGGTAGAACACGATACAAAATTCATTCTAACCCTTGTTTTGTTGTTGTTTTATGTTAGTATTTATTCTTTTAAATGCATTCAACAGTCTCAAAATGCACCAGGAGAGCCAGTTGCCAATTCGCGATATGTTTCAGAAAAGCCGATTTTTCAGACACATATGAATAAAATAATTCAATTTTACATATATTTTGTTCTTTCGTATCAATATCCAACTCTTTCAACGTATAGGCTAATCTTGGAAACACTCAGGAGAGCCAGATGCCAATTCGCGTGCGAATAACCAACTGCCTACTGGTAGGCAGTTGGTTATTCGACATTTTACAGACAGTCATTGTTTTGATAGAACATGATAAAAAATTAATTCTAACTCTTGTTTTATTCTTTTATGTTAGTATTTATTCTTTTAAATGCATTCAAAAGTCTCAAAATGCACCAGGAGTGCCAGTTGCCAATTCGCGATATGTTTCAGAAAAGCCGATTTTTCAGACACATGTGCATAAAATAATTCAATTTTACATATATTTTGTTATTTTGTATCAATAACCGACTCTTTCAACGTATAGGCCAGTCTTGGAGACACTCAGGAGAGCCAGTTGCCAATTCGCGTGCGAATAACCAACTGCCTACTGGTAGGCAGTTGGTTATTCGACATTTTACAGACAGTCATAGTTTTGGTAGAAAATGATAACAAAATCAATCTAGTCCTTGTTTCGTTGTTTAATGTTAATATTTATTCCTTTCAATGCATTCAACAGTCCCAAAATGCACCAGGAGGGCCAGTTGCCAATTCGCGATATGTTTCAGAAAAGTGTTGTTTTTTTTCAGACACATATGAATAAAATAATTCAATTTTACATATATTTCGTTCTTTCGTATCAATATCCGACACTTCCAACGTATAGGTCAGTCTTGGAAACACTCAGGAGAGCCAGTTGCCAATTCGTTTGCGAATAACCAACTGCCTACTCGTAGGCAGTTGGTTATTCAACATTTTACTGACAGTCATAGTTTGGTAGAACATGATAAAAAATTAATTCTAACCCTTGTTTTGTTCTTTTATGTTAGTATTTATTCTTTTAAATGCATTCAACAGTCTCAAAATGCACCAGGAGAGCCAGTTGCCAATTCCCGATATGTTTCAGAAAAGCAGATTTTTCAGACAAATATGAATAAAATAATTCAATTTTACATATATTTTGTTCTTTCATATCAATATCCGACACTTTCAACATATAGACTAATCTTGGAAACACTCAGGAGAGCCAGTTGCCAATTCGCGTGCGAATAACCAACTGCCTACTGGTAGGCAGTTGGTTATTCGACATTTTACTGACAGTCATTGTTTTGATAGAACATGATAAAAAATTAATTCTAACTCTTGTTTTATTCTTTTATGTTAGTATTTATTCTTTTAAATGCATTCAACAGTCTCAAAATGCACCAGGAGAGCCAGTTGCCAATTCGCGATATGTTTCAGAAAAGCCGATTTTTCAGACACATATGAATAAAATGATTCAATTTTACATATATTTCATTCTTTCATATCAATATCCGACACTTTCAACATATAGGCTTATCTTGGAAACACTCAGGAGAGCCAGTTGCCAATTCGCGTGCGAATAACCAACTGCCTACTGGTAGGCAGTTGGTTATTCGACATTTTACTGACAGTCATTGTTTTGATAGAACATGATAAAAAATTCATTCTAACTCTTGTTTTATTCTTTTATGTTAGTATTTATTCTTTTAAATGCATTCAAAAGTCTCAAAATGCACCAGGAGAGCCAGTTGCCAATTCGCGATATGTTTCAGAAAAGCCGATTTTTCAGACACATGTGCATAAAATAATTCAATTTTACATATATTTTGTTATTTTGTATCAATAACCGACTCTTTCAACGTATAGGCCAGTCTTGGACAGTGATCGCCAGTCGTTTACCAAGGATATGAAAAAAATGATACCGTCAGTTGCTAAGCATTATTCGGATAGAACAGACTCTTCTCTCAACTAGTAATCTCGCATGAATGAGATGTGGAGATTGAACTCTAAAATTATTGAATTTTTGTTACGATTCACCTAAATTAATTATTGTAAAAATATCGGATATAGGATGTCATAAAATTACATTTGAACGAACTTTCTAAATGTTTAAAACATACTGAAGTACCTATTTTCACGAAATTAAATCGAAAACGGGCTTCATACTAGTTTTTTTCTTTTTCTTTTTTTTTTTACAAAGCTAAGTTAGTATTTTGAATGACTGTGTGAACGGTTTGAGGTATGTACTAGGATAAAAAGTTAAAGGTAAACCGATAGTAACAGAAAAGACAACTATTCTTCAAGCTTTGAATTTTCATGTTAAAGTCATCAATAGGAAATAAACAATGTACAGTATATTTTGTCCGTAAGTATTGACCTGGCAGTCATGAATATTCCGTGTATTTCCGTAAATTAATGTCCGGTGTCAGAACCTATATAGTGATATAACTATTACATATCATTTATTTCTTAAATGATATACTGTCGCATGTGCAGGTAGCTATGCGTACAAAGCGTTCAGCTGCCAATATCAGTGTTGTGTGTTTTGAGTCCTACGTCTGACCATATCCCCACACCCGCCCCCTGCTGCAATTTATGTGCAAACTACCACTTATTGTATCAAACGTATAGATCTTATATTTATGGTTCATTTATTAAAAGTTATCATATTTAGATTTACCCGTTTTAAAGAAGTGGAATAAAATTGTTTTATTTAAGTATCTTAGATAAAAAGACAAATTACTTGACACCAGCGTCCCAGAAAAGAAAAAACAATTAAAATTTATGAAATATGACACATAAAATAATGTAAATATTGCGTAAATCAATGAAAACGCCCGGAACTATTTGAGAAGATTAATTAGTGCCAGGTCAATACTTACGAACAATTGTGGATATATTGTCCGGAAGTATTGACCTAGCTGTCATGTATATTCCGTGTATTTCCGTAATTAATTCTCTGTGTCCGAATCTAAATAGCGATCTAATTATTGCGTAAATAATATCGTTTGTGCAAGTAGCTACGGGGACAAAACGGTTAGCCATCGATCTCGGGCTTGTGGGTCCGAGTCCTCAGTCTAATCATCGTTTGTTTTTTTTGTTTTTTCAAATTTCATCTCCAAATTTTACAGGCAGGAAAATTGATACATCTATCTCATCAAATTTTATGGTTCATTTATTGAAAGAAATACACTTGTATTCAAGATATTATGTTATGATAATTTTGTATATTTTATTGATATGGCATTCAAAGCGAAGGAAAGGAAAAATGCCGAGAGCACTCGGAACTGGGCGTTGCACGAAAAGTGACGTCAGGGGCCATGTTTCTAACACAATAGCAAAAATCTCGAACAATATGGCGACAAAGTAAAAATCGGAACTCAATCGCATATATCCTGAATTTTGTACATTAATAAACTTACTAACGGGTTGTTATTTATTCATAAAATGACGCAAGATTTTGGTTATTGCTTTGATATTTTCAATAACTAAATAGTCGAGTTGAAGTGTTTCAAATTCATGATTTATATATATTCTACATATCATAATGAGCCGCGCCATGAGAAAACCATGAGAGCCGCGCCATGAGAAAACCAACATAGTGCGTTCGCTAACGGTTTCTCTAATTGCAATAGACTTTGAAAGTGAACAGCTTGGATGCGCAGTCTGGTCTGGATCCATGCTGGTTGCAAACACACTATGTTGGTTTTCTCACGGCACGGCTCATATAACCATGTTTTTGTTTTACACATTCCTTCTAATTATTTCACACACTGTCCAGTGTAATTACCAAAGTTGACCACTGCCGTAATCTATAGTCCCGCTGCTGAGTGTTAATGTCCATTTTATTGACTTGGGAGTAATATTAATGACATGCATCGTCTTAGCAATCTAGGACCTGATATATGATGTGGTAAATGCACTTCCGAATTTGGCCTATTTATACAAAGACATAACTACTCTATATAATGAACAATCCACTACGCATATTTTTATTTTTCTATTTATTTTTTTTGTCAAGTATCCGCTTTATATAAAGAAGTACTTACTTAATGTAATGGTATTTGAACGAAGTCCGTATAAACAAATATGTACTATATATAAGGATGAAACCACTTAATATAAAAAAAATGTTTGCACTTTAAATAATGCCAAATCACTATATGTAAAGAAGTGTGCACTTTATATAATAACATAATCACCCTATATATAGATGTATGCTTTTAATATAATAGCACAAACAGACAATACAAAATGCATTTCACCAAGATAAGAACATGTCCGCACTATATTATATAAATATTGCATTCCTGAGAGGGTGGTATGAAAAATGTTCACCGCGAGATATATGAATATCGACCGAGGCGCCAGCCGAGGGCTATATTCATATTTCGAGGGGTGAACATGTTTCATATCAACCTCTCAGGAATGCATTATTTATTTTATTATATCGAAAGGATATAAAGGTCAAAACATTTAATGGAAAATCAACATAATAATTTAGGCCTAAATGATTTAATTAACATTAAAAAGTTATTATTAACCAAAATGAAGACAGAATTTAGGAATCTTTACTTGTTAGCACTGAGAAATTGTGGCGACATTGCTATTAATGACTTCTTTTGAAAGATTTAGCCGAGACGTTTACATATCACTGACCCCTACATTTATGCTCATATTTCAACATTGCGTCAGTGCTGAAATCGACAGCAGTAACATTCGAAAAACGGCGATAACTTTCTTATTTCTAAAGGAAACACATAAGTGTGACCATTCATTTTCTGAGTTAGATCATTTCCATTCTGATGGTAGAGCTAATGGTTTCAATTCAATATTTGATAAAAAGTTGTTTTCGAAATTTTTGGCACGTAGAACAAATCATTAAAAAAGAAGATCGGCCGGATTCATATCAGAAAAGGTAATTTGCTGAGATTTTCAGTCTTTTAATCAATGCGAAAGTATCATTATCTCAGCGGGAGATATGAAAAAATAATATCACATGCGCAGAAAAATAAAATAGCGTTGTTGCGCATGTGATAAGAAAGAGTTAGATATTGATATGTAAAAACAAGTTAAACGTTAAATTCAATGCTTTAACCCTTTTAGCATGTTTAGTAGTGAAAAAAAATCGAAATTGCAACTGTTTTCCTGGTCCTTACGACGAATGCATGCATTTAAACGGTTAAATGTTTTATACATTTCAGAACAAACCAACAGTTTAATTGAATGATTTTTTTTTTCATTTTCAACAGAAAAACAGATATTTTGAAAAAATGTGAATAGGCAGTTGTTATCCAAAGGCGACTTTTTTATGAGGACCGGTAAATAGCGAAGAGAAATAGTACTTTAGGTTGGATTATTTTAGAGTCTTCGAAACAATCAGAAGACCCAGATGCCAGTTCGGTCGCGAATAAGAAACTGTCTACTAACAGTTGGTTTTTCGGCATTTTTCAGGAAGACCAGTTTTTTGTTTATTTATCCTTTTTTGTCTTTTTTCGTTTTCAACATTTTTTCCAATTTGGAAGATAAATTTTCTCGCGGGTTGAGCAACTGATTTGATCGGCCTTTAACTGAAAATCTTTCAAATTTACAATGCCTTTTAACCTGTTCGAAATGAACTTAGACATTTTAACCCCAGTCAGATGTTCGGCCCTGATGAACTCTGCACAATGTTTACATTCCGATGCGTAATATCCCCATTAGCACAACCGATTTATGACCTAAGATTCCTCGTCCAGCTTGATTTATGACTTGAAACTTCTTGAAACTCGATCTCATGGACGGGGTTATTGAACTTGATCTGCAGCTTTGTTTTCCCGAGGATTTTCATTGGTGACTTACTGCCATGTGAATATATCTACTGGTAGGCAGTTGGTTATTTTACATTTGTCAAAAATTCACTATTTCGGTCGAAAGTCATAGAAGTATTCAATATTAATAGAAATATCCATTTAAACATTTAGTGTTTACTTACAAATCAATATCTGACACATTCATTTGGAAACATTCAGAAGAGCCTGTGGCGTGCAAAAAAAAACAAAAAACAAAAAAAAAAAAAACAAAAAAAAAACTGCCTACTTGTAGTCGGCATTAAATCTCACGCATTAAGTTTACGCATACATTGAATGTACACTAGTAAAACCTATGTTAAAGCTAACCATAACCTTTAGTCAGTATATAGAACAAAATAGAACACACAATAGGAGCGTATATTAAATATAGGCGATTTAATGTTGACGCGTACATGTAGCAGTAAGATTGTTGATGCCATTTACAGAAATTCATTTTTTCAGTCGAAAATTAAATGTAAATATTAATCCGTTTAAATACATTTCCTAGTCTTTGCAAGACAGGAGAGCAAGTTCTCGTTTCATAAACAATTTTTTTCGGACATAAGGCGTAAAAATGCCGAATAACCAACCGCACTGGCTCTCCAGAGTGTTTCAAAGACAGACATATCCGTTGGAAGTGTAGGATATTGATATCAAAGAACGAAATATATGTAAAATTGAATTATTTTATGCATATGTGTTTGAAAAATCGGCTTTTCAGAAACATATCGCGAATTGGCAACTGACTCTCCTGGTGCATTTTGAGACTGTTGAATACATTTAAAGGAATAAATATTAAACAAGGACTAGATTGATATTTTTATCATTTTTGACCAAAACTATGACTGTCTGTAAAATGCCGAATAACCATGGTTATTCGCACGGAATTGGCAACTGGCTCTTCTGAGTGTTTCCAAGACTGACCTTTACGTTGAAAGTGTAGGATATATGATACGAAAGAACAAAATATATGTAAAAAATTTAATTATTTTATTCATATATGTCTGAAAAAATAGGCTTTTCTGAAACATATCGCGAATTGGCAACTGGCTCTCCTGGTGCATTTTGAGACTGTTGAATGTATTTAAAAGAATAAATACTAACATAAAACAAGAACAAAACAAGGGTTAGAATGAATTTTTTATCATGTTCTACCAAAACAATGACTGTCAGTAAAATGTCGAATAACCAACTGCCTACCAGTAGGCAGTTGGTTATTCGCACGCGAATTGGCAACTGGCTCTCCTGAGTGTTTCCAAGATTAGCCTATACGTTGAAAGTGTCGGATATTGATACGAAAGAACGAAATATATGTAAAATTGAATTATTTTATGCATATGTGTCTGAAAAATCGGCTTTTCTGAAACATATCGCGAATTGGCAACTGGCTCTCCTGGTGCATTTTGGGACTGTTGAATGCATTGAAAGGAATAAATATTAACACTAAAGAACGAAACAAGGACTAGATTGATTTTCTTATCATTTTTGACCAAATCTATGACTGTCAGTAAAATGCCGAATAACCAACTGCCTACCAGTAGGCAGTTGGTTATTCGCACGCGAATTGGCAACTGGCTCTCCTGAGTGTTTCCAAGACTGACCTATACGTTCGAAGTGTCGGATATTGATACGAAAGAACAAAATATATGTAAAATTGAATTATTTCATTCATATGTGTCTGAAAAATCCGCTTTTCTGAAACATATCGCGAATTGGCAACTGGCGCTCCTGGTGCATTTTGAGACTGTTGAATGCATTTAAAAGAATAAATACTAACATAAAAGAATAAAACAAGAGTTAGAATGAATTTTTTATCATGTTCTATCAAAACAATGACTGTCAGTAAAATGCCGAATAACCAACTGCCTACCAGTAGGCAGTTGGTTATTCGCACGCGAATTGGCAACTGGCTCTCCTGAGTGTTTCCAAGACTGACCTATACGTTGAAAGTGTCGGATATTGATACGAAAGAACAAAATATATATAAAATTGAATTATTTTATTTATATGTGTCTGAAAAATCGGCTTTTCTGAAATATATCGCGAATTGGCAACTGGCTCTCCTGGTGTATTTTGAGAATGTTGAATGCATTTAAAAGAATAAATACTAACATAAAACAAGAACAAAACAAGGGTTAGAATGAATTTTTATCATGTTCTACCAAAACAATGACTGACAGTAAAATGTTGAATAACCAACTGCCTACCAGGTAGTTGGTTATTCGCACGCGAATTGGCAACTGGCTCTCCTGAGTGTTTCCAAGACTGATCTATACGTTGAAAGTGCCGGATATTGGTACGAAAGAACAGAATATATGTAAAATTGAATTATTTTATTTATATGTGTCTGAAAAATCGGCTTTTCTGAAACATATCGCGAATTGGCAACTGGCTCTCCTGGTGTATTTTGAGAATGTTGAATGCATTTAAAAGAATAAATACTAACATAAAACAACAACAAAACAAGGGTTAGAATGAATTTTATATCGTGTTCTACCAAAACAATGACTGACAGTAAAATGTTGAATAACCAACTGCCTACCAGTAGGCAGTTGGTTATTCGCACGCGAATTGGCAACTGGCTCTCCTGAGTGTTTCCAAGACTGATCTATACGTTGAAAGTGCCGGATATTGATATGAAAGAACAAAATATATGTAAAATTGAATTATTTTATGCATATGTGTCTGAAAAATCGGGTTTTCTGAAACATATCGCGAATTGGCAACTGGCTCTCCTGGTGCATTTTGAGACTGTTGAATGCATTGAAAGAAATAAATATTAACATTAAAGAACGAAACAAGGACTAGATTGATTTTCTTATCATTTTTGACCAAATCTATGACTGTCAGTAAAATGCCGAATAACCAACTGCCTACCAGTAGGCAGTTGGTTATTCGCACGCGAGTTGGCAACTGGCTCTCCTGAGTGTTTACAAGACTGACCTATACGTTCGAAGTGTCGGATATTGATACGAAAGAACAAAATATATGTAAAACTGAATTATTTCATTCATATGTGTCTGAAAAATCCGCTTTTCTGAAACATATCGCGAATTGGCAACTGGCTCTCCTGGTACATTTTGAGACTGTTGAATGCATTTAAAAGAATAAATACTAACATAAAAGAGTAAAACAAGAGTTAGAATTAATTTTTTATCATGTTCTATCAAAACAATGACTGTCAGTAAAATGCCGAATAACCAACTGCCTACCAGTAGGCAGTTGGTTATTCGCACGCGAATTGGCAACTGGCTCTCCCAAGTGTTTCCAAGACTGACCTATACGTTGAAAGAGTCGGATATTGATATGAAAGTACAAAATATATGTAAAATTGAATTATTTTATGCATATGTGTCTGAAAAATCGGCTTTTCTGAAACATATCGCGAATTGGCAACTGGCTCTCCTGGTGTATTTTGAGAATGTTGAATGCATTTAAAAGAATAAATACTAACATAAAACAAGAACAAAACAAGGGTTAGAATGAATTTTTTATCATGTTCTACCAAAACAATGACTGACAGTAAAATGTTGAATAACCAACTGCCTACCAGGTAGTTGGTTATTCGCACGCGAATTGGCAACTGGCTCTCCTGAGTGTTTCCAAGACTGATCTATACGTTGAAAGTGCCGGATATTGATATGAAAGAACAAAATATATGTAAAATTGGATTATTTGATGCACATGTGTCTGAAAAATCGGCTTTTCTGAAACATATCGCGAATTGGCAACTGACTCTCCTGGTGCATTTTGAGACTGTTGAATGCATTGAAAGGAATAAATATTAACATTAAAGAACGAAACAAGGACTAGATTGATATTTTTATCATTTTCGACCAAAACTATGACTGTCTGTAATATGCCGAATAACCAACTGCCTACCAGTAGGCAGTTGGTTATTCGCACGCGAATTGGCAACTGGCTCTCCTGAGTGTTTCCAAGACGGACCTATACGTTGAAAGTGTCGGATATTGATATGAAAGTACATAATATATGTAAAATTGAATTATTTTAATTTATATGTATCTGAAAAATCCGCTTTTCTGAAACATATCGCGAATTGGCAACTGGCTTCCTGGTGCATTGTAAGACTCTTGAATGCATTTAAAAGAATAAATACTAACATAAAAACAACACCAAAACAAGGTTAGAATAATTTTTTTATCATGTTCTACCAAAACACTGACTGTCAGTAAAATGTCGAATAACCAACTGCCTACCAGTTTGGCAGTTGGTTATTCGCACGCGAATTGGCAACTGGCTCTCCTAAGTGTTTCCAAGACTGATCTATATGTTGAAAGTGTCAGATATTTATATGAAAAACAATGTAAAATATCATATTGAATGATTTTATCCATTTGTTACTGAAAAAAACTTTTCTGAATCATATCGCGAATTGGCAACTGGCTCTCAAGGTACTTTTAGAGACTGCTGAATGCATTTGCAGAAACGAAGATTAATATTAAAGAACAAACATGATTAGAATGATTTTTTATCATTATGTTTTTAAAAGGTAATCAGACTTGCTTATACATTTTGAATAACCAACTGGCAACTAGTAAGTAGTTGGTTATTCGAATGTTCAACTACCAACTACCAACTGCCTACCAACTTTACTGTCATGCAAAGATCAAAGGAAAATTGCCACACTATGCGATAAAGTGTGTATAGCAGTTCCGAATCTCCTAACAGAAAACGTTCAATATGTCAAACAGAATTGTGTCCTTTGAGGTTTAGTGTTCATATGGCAAGATGAAAAAATAAAAGGTATAATTTCATTTCTAGGATTACTAGTTTGTACATATTAATTTTCGTCGAAAATTTGCAAATAATTGCCTTCTAAGTAATAGTTATAGTATGTGTGAGAGTGTGTTACCAGGATATATCAGAGCTAGGGGTACATCTAGGGTATTTTTCTCTGCACATATCGTCGAGGCCGGTAGGCCGAGACAGATATGTGCAGAGAAAAATACCGAGATGTACCCCTAGCTCTGATATATCCTCGTAACACACGAGCATTACATATTATAACTGTTTTTAATCGCATAGTTTTATCATTAAAATTTATATATTATTTTCATTTAAATTTGTTTATTATTATTTTTACTATTTTGATTCCGTTTCTGCGCCTCGCTGACTGAAACACTAAAACTTCTGTTTTAGAAAATGTGTTCCCCAGATAAAAGTATCCAACAGATTTCTGCATTGGTTTTAAATCTTTGCATTTCACTGGCCAAACATATTGTAAAACTTGTTGTTTTGTTTGTAAAATAAATCAAATTGAGAAATCTCAGAATTTCATATATTTCATGTATTTCTGAATTTGGCGATAACTATAAAGTTTTTGAAATATTCCAGTTTATTTATTCTTTTATTTTATAAATGTAGGTGTTTGTGATAATTCTTTCTCTGTGAACTGTAAATTGGAGCTAAAATCATCTTTTCTTTGAAAGGAAAAGAATTATACTCCCTTGATAGGACCTCAATAGAGAAAAAGTGTTGCGATATATATCGGAACACTTTTACTGTGCTGATATATATCGCAACACTTTTTTCTAATGAAACTCTATAGAGATTTCTGTGTTGATATATATTGTAACAGTTTTGTAAAATATCAGCACAGATGTTGTAGTAAAAATGTGTGTTACCATGTTTAACATACTGCAAAGATCAAAGGAAAACTGCCGCTCTATGCGATAAAGAAAAATATACAGAATTATGAAAAATAAGCAATAAACATTTCAAAACATAGCCATGACTATTTATTTCCATTTGCAAAAAGTTATTTTGAAAATAAGAAAGCCTTCAATTTTATATGAGGTCATTTCCAAACGTAATCAGTTAAGTAGTTCCAAATCACTTTTAACAGCATTTATCTCCCCTGCAAGAACAATATAACACGCAACTTCTCAAAAGTTTGTGGTATTATTCATGTTACTAAGGGACATTCAACTGACAAAATATTTACATTTTATTGGCAATATGTGAAGAAAAAATTGAAGTGATTCGGAACTGCTTTAGATTCGGAATACCTTGACACACTGTATAGCTAAATATAGCTATATATAGCTAGAAGTAGCTATAAAACCAATAACAATAATGCAAAATATGTCGAAATCAAATGCAAAATGGTCATAATTGCATCCAAATGGTTTACAAGAAGAAAAACAATAATACAAAATTAAGGTCTTTGTAGTCACATTTTCAATAAATGCAGCAGTACTTTGCGATAAATCATTACTGAAGTTTTCACTTGTGATAATCATCGTAGTATAAGACAAATTTATAAAAGACTTATCGCAGAAATTCGCAACATGTACGGAAACTAAAACTGCATAGATCTCCATTCTTTGTGATTGTCTTTTGTCTCATAAACCATTTGAATGGGAAAATAACTATTTTATATTTGATATTGACATATTTTGAACAATTTTTATTGGTTTTATAGCTATTTCTAGCTATATATAGCTAGATTTAGCTATATAGCTAATTTGTGGCTTTTCTGAGACCTGGTTATTATTTAACATAAATTGTTAAATCCAACAACAAATTAAATCTGTTACCACTTCCAGTTGAGTGAATACGGCGATAAGACATTGACGCCGTCAATCTGTTATGATTCGTGAAGGTCGCAATGGGGTTTGTTTTCACATATTAAGCATGCATTTGAAGATAACGATAATATTTAGTTTTTACGTGTAAATTTACTGACATATGTCTATCTGTTTGTACATATGTTATGTTCTTCAAGAATGTAGGAAATAAAAGAATCAGTCAACCATCCTCTGGTTTAGTAATATGTAATCCATGGACGCATTCAGTCAGAGTCACCTCAATTAGGAAAGAATAGTTTTAACGTCAGTTGACTGGCCAGCTTGTAATGACAACAGCTTTCGATATCAGTAGGTCAGTCAAGTGTGACTTGCCAAACTATAATGTTCTAAAGAGAAGGAACAATAAGCAGGTCGGAGTCATGCACTGGGTATATCAATAGTTCTCCTGCCAAGTCCTGGATGTGGCAGGGTCGATGTTGCTAGTGATCTAGTTCAGAGTTTGTGGTTGAATTTTATTTAAGCAAATTTTGTCTTGCAAAATATGATGTACCATGAGCAGGAAGGTCTAATACGGGGGAGTACACACTCCGTATAAATCAATACATTTATCTGTACTATGCAGTCGTTCATACCTGTAAATATCGACCAGTAGTTAGCGGTTGATATTTTGTTTCCGCCACTATCGATTAGCGTGTAATTAGCATATTACCTCATCAGGTCTAGGAAAGTGGTATATTTACAGATTATCTGTAAATTTACAAATAATCTATATATTTACAGATTTTTCGATCTGTAAATTTACAGATTGAGTGTATGATAACTGATGAAACTGCATTTATTCCCGAAACCGCAGCTTGAAATTAATTGGTTTATTTACAGTATGCATAAATTAACGTCATTTGTGAGTTTCGGCCATTTTTATTGACTTTGAGTTATTGGCATTTTCAAAAAAATCAGTGTCAACGGAAATGACTGAAAGTTACAATTGACCTTTATTTATGCTTACCATAAGTAAATCAATTAATTTCAAGCTGCGATTTTGAGTCCAAGTACAGTCCCTGGCTTAAGGAATTTGCTTTTTCCGCGTTACCATGGCACAAATATTTACCCTGAGTGGAAAATCGCGATGATTTTTCTCATTGAATCACTACTGAAGACTGTGATAAATCGCAATGATTTTGTAAGACCCCGTGATCTATTATAGATAAAGTGTCCACGGCGACTCGCAATGAAAAATCTCAGCAGGTCGCGCTGAATTGTGATGGATCGCAACGAATCACTGGCAGTCACCGCTAAATCCAGGTAAGGCTGGCTACGGGGCATATTTATACACTTAACGAATGATTTTATGAATTATTTGCAACTGAGTTTTTTGCAAATGACTAAAAAGCTAATGAATGTATCTTAAAGTTTATAAAATTATACTTTTATCAAGTACTCTTTTAATAACTTAAATTCAATAATATTTAAAATGATAATTTTACATTAATCATGAAAACGTTGACTATAATAGAAATTAAAATAAAGCGGTGCCGTTAATTCAGATCTAGTTTATTTCCTTATAATTAGTTAGCTACTATACTTGGTATATAAAAGTAGTATTTTATTTATTTTCATACAAGTATACAGAACGGACTACGATGTGAATTAAACAAATCACATAAAAGTTATTCAGTAGTTTATCTGGACTTGACATTTAATAGATTCTTATGTATACTAATTTAACCAATATCAAATATAGATTAATTAAATACTATATCAAGCTTAATTTGAACACAATTTAATCTTTACACTGGTAACATATATGATCCAGTTTATAAAATATATAGCATATAAATCATTATTGTTGATGATAATTAAAAAAGAAACATACTTCAAATGTTTAACAAATATAACATAAGGAAAAAAATGTGCATTTCATACCACGTGTAACATTTTCCTTAAACGTGATCAGACATCGGCAAAAGTTGTCAATTAACCCCTTACCTTATAATTGACACGCGTTAAAACAACATTGAAATATATCACCTCACTGCAGCGGAAGCTGTAAAATATATTGCAGGGATGCAGGAAAAAACGTGCATCCACACAGCTCCATAAAATGTCTGCGCTAGGGTCAATCGTTGGAAGCGTGGACTTTGAGAAAAATCCGCAAGGCCAGGACTGTATGATTAAGCAGTTTTCATTCAAAACATTGGATCGTAAATTTAAGATCGAAAATCTGTACATTTATAGATAAGGCTGTAAATTAAGCCATTTTGTTGATTTTACCACACATGTTAAGTGGCGATAATAGTGATTAAAGCTTGATCTCAGGATTCCGAAGGAACACAGCATTCGACTGCAGATTGGTGATATTGCTTACTTATCATACCAATGAACTCGAGCTCACCTTCCCGGAAGAAATATTGTTACCACTACTTCGAAACCTTTATCAAAGGACGCTTTTTGTTGGATTTAAATAATAATGGAAAAAACAACAGAAAGCTGACCCGTTTTAGCTCACCAGAGCACACGTGTCTCAAGGTTAGGCTTATATGGTGAACGGTCATTGTCCGGTCGTCCGGCGACGTTCGTGTGCGTCTTCGGCGTCCGTCAACATTTGCCTTGTGAACCACTCAGAGAACCCACATTTTTGACCGCAATCCTTTATGACACGTGATCATAATGTTTAATGATCTCTAGTCAAGTTCGAAACGGGGTCATGTTTGAACTATGTTTACACACTGAGTTTTATGATATTAGATTTTGTGTACTAATTTTCATTTACATTTATTCATTATTTGATAATTGGACTGCATCTTTAAACTGTGTTTACGTCTTTTTTTTCCTGTTTAAATCCGCCATATTTTTTTTTCATCACCAGGATAAAGTGAACTTTATGTCTCTTCAGCGACCTTATATACGCTGGTTTTCCCAATCAGTAATTCAGTGCCTTAACACGCTGTTCTAAATGTCAAAACGTTCTTTTTTTATGTTTTTCATCACCATTTTTGTAAACATAAGTTCTCGTCTCACACAGCTTCACACGGATAAGAAGGTACTCTATCCGTTAAAATCTTGCAAGGGGAGCGGTCTCAAAGTCGCGCGAAAACTCCTATATCGATTCTGGAGCCCTGATTGCACGTCGCTTTGTTCGCTTAAGGCAGGGTTGCTTATCCAGACGCCTTTATAATCAGTAAATTGTCAGTCTGACGCAATAAAAATAGGTCGCATATGACCGGAGTCGACTAAATTCAGGGGTCGTTAAACAGTCTCGATCTGTACCCTCAAAATTATGATAATAAAAACATCACTTTCTGTTATAATACACTGAAAGGACAAATGCATTATTTACTTATTGAGTTTGATGTCTTTTTTTTCAGTACTCTAGATATAGGGGTATTACTCTTTCATTCTTTCGAATTGAATTGAAGATAAAAACTTCATTCATCATTTTTGGCTGTTTGAAATCTTGTTTTACTATTGTTATGCAATGACCCTGGGTCTTCCTCCACCATCAACGCTGGACCTACGCCTACACTTTTGTTGGTGCGACGTTAACAACTCATCCAAAAAAAATAAAAAAGGCCTGTAGTCGCTCACTCTGAACTTATTGGACCTAAGCTCATCAAGATAATCATTCTGACAAGTTTCAATTAAGTTGGAACATCTAATGTTGTTAGTTAAATCTCTCAAGTTTGTGGATATATCCATTATCAGTAAGCGGTCACAATTTAATTTTAAGCCACAAGAAAAGATACCAATTGGTTTGTGCAAGATGGTGAAATACCCAACTGGATTTAAGCCAATCGACTCAATTTCTTTGCATGAAACGATTGGTAAAGATATTATTTACCCAATTCAATTCCATACCAATTTGTACAAAAAGTATGTAGATACCCAATTGCACCAAAGCTTTCTGGAGCTTCTGAATGAATTATATAGTCTAGTTCAGATCTCTGGTCGTGTGGGGTCAGAAACTAGGTTTACTGGTCAAATCAAAAAGAAATATCTAGTTAACTCTGATTTGTATTTTTGACCACTTGTTGGATTTTTACTTAAATTTTTTAACAAACTTTGTTTTCTTCTGGACATTACTTGGTACTATATAAGATAATAGACTTAGAAACTCAAATATATCGTTACCAGCCCATCCATCTCAGTTGTTTAACAATCCGAATAACTCTAATTTGTGTATTTGATGGAATTATGCTCCTTGGTGTATCTTCCTTTTCAACATGTATGTTCCATTTTACTGTCACATCCCCGAAAAATGGAGCGCACTGCTTACAGACGCTCTTGGTTCATGCGTTGTATTTAATTTGTAGTACCATAGATTGTTTTTAGCTTCTACTATTGAAGTATCAGGACACTAGCGCTACTCGCCCCCAGCGTCCGTGCGGTCGGCGTCCTTTCCCGTCCCCACTTGGTTAAAGTTTTGTGCACTTCTCTTGTTTTCAACTCATCTCTGACTTACTGATGGACTTGATTCAAACTTGAAATACTTTATTCTCATCCTCCTCCCACATCATCTGACATAATGGCCATCCTCTGGCACCAATCTTTTCATGAATTATCCCCTTTTCAGCTTAGATTTTTCCAGGTTAAGTTGGATGCACTTTCACCTCTACTTCGTTAGTACTGATGGATGTGATTCAAACTTAAAAGTTGTTTCAACATATCACACCCCAATCATATGACCCAAGTTGCCTAACTCGGGCGCAATTTTTTTTTCATGATATTCCCCCTTTTTACTTGAATTTCAGTTAAAGTTTGTGCAACTTTCCCACTCTACCTCGTTATGACTGAATGGATTTGGATTCAAACTTAAACAGTTGTTCAGCATCATCTCACCCACATCATAATGACACACAGTGCTCATAACTCTGGCACCCAATTTTTCAATGAATTATTCCCCGTTTTCTTATATTTCAGGTAAAGTTTTCTATGCACGTTCACTCTATCTCGTTTATTACCGAATGGATCTGATCAACTTAAAATTTTGTTCACATCATTACCCTTAGCATAGGACACAAGGTGCATAACTCTGGGGAACCAATTTTTCATGAATTATTTCCCCTTTTACTTAAAAGTTTAGGTTAAAGTTTTGATGCACTTTTCACTCAGTCTCGGTTATTACTGATGGCTTTGATTCAACTTAAAATAGTTTTGTTCAACATCATCACCCCACTATATGAGCACCCAGCTGCTAACGCTGCACAACCAATATTTTATGAATTATTCCCCTTTTTGCTTAGGATATACTTATATGTGTTTTGATACATTTTTACTTACCTCATCTTCTTACTTATAAGTTGATATTTTTGAAGAGACTCATGCTATTGTGCAATATCTTCATCTACATTGGGAGTATTACACCTCCAGTGACAGCTCTAAGTTTCCTCAGTGTCCAGTTTTTCATTCCACTATCCAGCATCGAATAAGTCGAGCGCGCTGTCTCCTGTGACAGCTCTTGTTGTTTCAATGCTGGATTTTTTTTCGTTCACGGTAAATTCGCTGAGCACTAGCCCGATGTGTTTTCACCTGTTCACAGCACTATGTGTTTTCTCCCATAAGATTCTCCGTTCTATCTGCGCACTACAACATCGTCACTAACAGATAACTCCTCCTCTCTTTGTTGAACTGCAAACTATCCCACTGTGCTGCAGCAATTTTTTTTGCGACCCTCACCGGTCTTTTAATCCCATCCCCTCTTAAATCTTATGGCGTAAAACTTGTTTAAAAAGCTTCCAAATACATGAGCACCTGCTCTTTGGTGACGTTAAAAGCAGTCACTTGTCTTGTGCGTTTATAGTCTCAATACCTGTTCTATAATACGGAAAATGCGATATGCAATCGATTTTTTAATTGGATATCTTACGGAAGTTACTTGGCGTTTCAGTACCCACTGTATGAATTCAATTGGTGTCTGCAACTTTAATTGCATAAATACCAAAAACGCAGCTTATCTGAGCCTCTGGATCTCAAAGATCACATTCTTACCAATTTTCATTCGAGACATGTAGTCATAATTTGGTTCTCTACAGTGTTACTAGCTTTTCCTTTGATTTGACTGGTGACCCAGGTGTTGCCTAGATTTTCATTAGGGACATGATATCCCCATTTTTGCATTTTAGTGGGACCTTCCCATGATTTTGGGAACTTTTAAATATTGATTATTGTTGAGAACTGTAACTGTAGTTTTGCCCGTATTGTTAGACACAAAATAATGACTAAACACAGTGAAAGTCAATTCAATGGCTTATTTATCATGTTTAGCTCGACTATTGAAGAATGGGGAGCATCACTACTCGCCCCACATCGGCGTTATCTGAGCTTGAGCGTCACAGCAAAGTTAAAGTTTGCGTACCACCCAAATATGTCCAAACGTCCTGCGATAATGCTTTCATATTTTGCAACTTGTTAACCATTTTGACCCCAGTCCCTGTAAACAGAGCAGACAATTCTATCAAGCTTTTGACTGAATTATCGATCGCCCCTTTTCGGACTTAGAATATGTTTGTTGTAATTTAAAGTTTTGCGTACCTCTCAAATATTTGCAAAGTCCATTGAATAGGCTTTCATATTTTGCATACGTGTTTACCATCTGACCCAGTCCTGTAACGAGCATACAAACTCTATCAAAGCATTTTGAACTGAATTATCGCCCTTTTCGACTAATGAAGTATGCGTATTGTAAGGTTAAAAGTTGCGTACCACCCAAATATTTTCAAGTCCATTTAGATATTGCTTTCATATTTGCATACTTGTTTACATCATGAACCCCAGTCTGTCATAATGGGAGGCCAACGTCTATCATGCATTTTGCCTGAATTATGGCCCTTTTCGACTTCATAGAATAAAAATTTAAGTTTTTGCGTACCACCCCATAGTTTCAAAGTCCATTGAGATATGCTTTTCATATTTTGCATCACTTGTTTCCATCATACCCCATCTGTAAAAAGAGGAGACCACTCTATCAAGCATTTTGACTGAATTATCGCCCTTTCCGACTTAGAATCGTAAAGTTTGTGTACACCCCAAATATTGTCAACGCCCATTGAGTAATGCCGTTCATAGTTGCATACTTGTTTACCATCAATGACACCAGTTGGTTAAAAGGAGCAGGCAACCTATCAAGCATTTTGACTGAATTATGACTCCTTCGACTTAGAATAAATGTTTAAAGTTTTCGTACCACCCCAAATATTTTTTCAAAGTCATTGAGATACATGTATTGCTTCATATTTGGGGGGCAGACTGTTTACACACATACCCCGTCTGTAAAAAGGGAGGAGGCAGCTCTATCAAGCATTTTGACTGATTATGTCAAATTTTACTCATTGCAATATATTATCGACAAGCACTGAGAATATCTAGCGCGCTGTCCACTGCAGCTCTGTATTTATGTGACTATGGCTCATGTCCTCATTGTTTCCCCTATTAAAAAACACATCCTTTGCTGTTTGGAACTCTCCAGTTGTCGCTCTTAACAAAATTTAGACCTGGAAACCATCTGGCATACTAAAATAGATATAATAATCATTTTCAAACAATCCCGAAATTGAAGGCCACTGTCTTTTACGCATAATTTGTAAATTAAAAGAACCTTTGACAAGTCAAGTAGGTTTTTGCCTTAGAAATGACCGCACTACATAAAAAGATCTTTGATATTGGCCCTGAATGCTTACTCTTTGGGCGGTGCTGTACAGCCAGAAAAAAACTTAAATTCAAACGCTGACACTTTCAATCCGTCCCAAAATTTATCACACATTCTACACAATGAAAAGTAAAGATTATTTTCTCTCCCTATCCTTGATAGTCCTGTGATTTTTCTTCACTCGTGCCAATCTGCAATGCAAACACATTCCTATTCCTAGTTCAGTTTTTTTATGTCCTATGATAATACTTCCACTGACACCATTATCACATCGGGTGGGTGATACGGGCGCAATTCTTTGGCCTCTTATTTTCATTTGGTCTAAATTTCCTGGTAAATTGTGACTCCATACTGCAATCAACAGACCGCATCCTATTTAATAGATATTAAAGTGTAGGCTTGGAATTCAATATTTATTACTCACCTGAGCCAAAGCTCACGGAGTGGGGGAGTAGCTTTTGTGACCGCTCATGTCGTCGTGCTGTGTCCCTCATCAGTCGTCCTGCGTCGTCTGTCCAACAAGTTTCGAAAAAAAAATTCTTCTTAAAAACCACTGGGCCAATAACACAACCCCAACTTCTAGGAATGATCCTTTGGGCGTCCCCCCATTTCTAAATTGTTCAAATCCAGAATTTAATTCCATACAAACTCTGGTTGCCATGGCAACTGAAAGCGAAAAACTTAAAATCTTCTTTGTCCAATCCGCAGTCAGAGGGGAGGGCCTGATATGTGCTTATGTAGCATCATCTAGTGGTCCGCATCCACGATTGTTCAAATTAACACTCCCCCTAGGGTCAAATATGGCTCCTTCAGGTGATTCGATGGTGTATATGGACTTGTATATGGAAATTTCTGAAAATCTTCTTTGCTTGTCCCACACCACAAGGCTAGAGCGTTGATATTTCAGCATGTACATCAATACGAGTGGTTTCTATATGGATTGTATCAAATCATGCCCTCTGATGAAAGAGGCCCCACCCAAGGACTTGTATAGGAAACACATTTAAAAATCTTCTTGTCTGAAACCACGCACCTAGGCCTTTGGTATTTGTATGTAGCCATTTCCTCCTTGTGGTCCTCTATCAAAATTGTTCACATTATGCCCCGTGGATGAAGATGGCCCAAGTTTACATATATAGGAACAAAATTCTAAAATCTTCTTCCTGAAAGTATAAGGCCAGGCCTTTGATATTGTATGTAGCCATTGCCTAGTGGCCCTTTACAAGATTATTCAAATTATGCCCCATGTGTGAAAAGAGGCCCCCGCTCGGTGTTACTCGTTAGAGTGTATAGAAAAAAATACTTCAAAATTATCTATCATAGTCCTAGTCCTGTTTAACCTAAATCCCTGATGACCCAAAGTAGGGTCATTTTACTGGGACCGACCTAATGACCTACTTTCTTTTTTTTAGCTCACCTGGCACGAAGTGCTCAAAGGTGACCTTTTTGTGATAGCCCTTTGCTGGCCGTCAGTGTCGCGGCGTCGTCACAATTTGACTGTTAACACTCTAGAGGTCACTATTGTGGCCCAGTCCTTAATGACACGTGGTCAGAAGTTACCTCCGTAAAATCTTGGACGATCGATATTTGGTTCATCTGTGATCAAAACAGGTCACCAGTCAACTCACAGGATAAGCTAGCTAATACTCCAGAGGGCCAACATTTATGACCTTATCTGAATGCAACTAACTTGGTCAGAATGTAATCTGATATCTTATGGGCCATTCAATCTGGGTCAGGTTGGATGAAAACTAGGTCACATATCATATCAACAGGAAAAGCGTGTTAACACGTAGAGGCCAACATTTATACTGTATCTTGTATGAAACTTATCCCAGATTGTATCTTGATGATCTTTAATCAAGTTCAAGTCTGGGTCATGCATAATCAAAAAAAAACTAGGTCCACTGGTCCAATCAAAGGAAAAGCTATTTAACTTGATATGTGGTATTACATTGCACTTAGTACATATCCTAATAGAATTGTTCAAATTATTCCCCTTGTGAAAAGAGGCCTGCCCTTGTCCATGTTATACGAGTTATATAGGAATAAATATCTTAAAAATTACAGATCAGATTTCCTATACCGTTTTATCATAATTAACCACCTGATGACCCTCAAGCGATTAGGGGTCACTTGAGATCGTGAACCTTGACCTACTGAACTACTTTCTTTTTTGTTTTTTAAGATACAGGCCCTTGAAAGTTGAATGACATGTACATTTTGTGGCACAACCATCCTATAACTACTTTACATTGACCATGAATGTGTCCGTCTGACTACTTTCTACCTTTCCTAATATTTTAGCATCAGTTTGGCATTTCAACATGTGGCTTCATATTACTCATGTGCGCGATCATGGTCATCATGACCTCGTGTTTGATATTTTAAGTACATGTTGACATTTGCAACATGTAAGGCTCATATTCCTCTGGTGTAGTGATCCGGGTCATCATGACCCTTGTTTAATAGTTCAGGGCGGTGGTTTTAATCATTTCAGTCTCTGAGCCGATGCCTGTCATCCGTGACTCGAAGTGAGATCCAGGGGTGAAGGATGAGAGTTGCCACTCCTTCCATGCCCACGGAGTGGATGACAGCTGAGAGTCCAGTAGAGGTTGTGTCTTGGTGCAGCCGGTGACCAAGTTTGTGAGGGGATTGTATTTTTCTTTTTCTAAATCCTACTAACGTTGAGACCTCGTCTTCCGGTGCTGTTTGAGGTCGAGTCTACAAATCAGGCAATGTTGGTCAGGCTTAGTGGTGGAACAAAAGGAACCTGCCCGACGTTCTCCCTTTCTGTGAGTGAGCCACAGCCCCATAAGAGAAACGCTCTAAACCGAAAACCAAACAGACCCCTCGTGATGATGCAAGAGTCAGCCAGGTCCCGTGTTTGTTGCGGAGCCTTGCTCCCACACTGCGTTAGTTTCCATTGGCCCCTATAAGGAACTAGTTGTGAGACGAGGAAGGAACTGGGACTCTGGCTAGTATGAAGGTGTCGGTGAAGACATTGCTTCTTCTATCCTACGGGTTGAGACTTCTTCCCGGTGGCTGTTGAGGTCCGAGTCCCGATGTTGGTCGAGGCTGTGGTGGAGGGAGACCAATGCCCCTGTTTTTCTTCCCGTCTTTGAGTGAGCCACAGCCATAGAGAACGCTCTACCTAGAACCGGACAGACCAGCTCTTGATGGTGCAAGAGCACAGGTCCCGTGTTCGTTTTCGGCGCTCTCCCAACCGACCGTTAGTTTCCTTGGGCCCATATAAGGAACTAGTTGGTGCGACGAGGAGGACTGGTACTTGGGTCTGGCAGGTATGAAGGCGTAAGGTGAGAACATTTTTCTTCTTCTGATTCCTACGGTTAGAGACTTCTTTCCCCGTGGCTGTTGAGTCGGTCGCAGGATATTGGTCAGTAGCTCTGTGGTGGAGGAGCATGCCCTTTTTCCCGTATGTGAGTGAGCCCCAGCCCATAGAGAATGCCTCTACCGCTATAACCACAGACCACTCCTTGATGTGTCAAGAGCCAGCAGGTCCCGTGTTTGTTCTGGAGTTCTCCCAACGTTGACTTCAGCTTCCTTGGCCCCTATAAGGAGCAAGTTAATGTTTAGGGCGGGATACAGGACTCTGGCAGGTAACAGGTCACTGATCTTGGAGCAGGATGATGAGAGTTGTGTTGGTATAAGGTACCGTGCAGCAGAGGATGACCAGGTTGTTGGGATCGAACCACTATCTCGGCGCTGGTTGATGTAGGAACGACAGCAGACTGGACACTATTACGTGAATAGAGTCGCAACAGGACTCTGGTGGAGGAGAGTTCTGAACACCCCCGTACACATGTGTCTTTTGGAGGCAGATAATGGACCCTTCACTTGTTGACACTTGGAGTGGTTTGAACAAACGTTCATTAATGATAGTATCCTGTGTATTTTCAACAGATGGTGATGAACCTCCAGGTTTCCACCATTTTTTGATCAGATCTCTATTTGATGATTTGCTTAGGTGGTATCTTAGGAAGGAACGTGAGTGTGCTCAGATTTACCGTCAAGAACAAGACAAGAAGGGTTTATATGTTAATCCTAGAGTATCTCTTCAAACTGGTATGCCAGATATTTTATAACTCAAATCAAAGTGTCATAACTTTTTATTGATATTGCAGGTAATTAGGAACTCTAAGATACACATATGTTTCTACTCTTCTATTCTACAACCTAGACATGACTTATCTAGATACAGGGAGAATCACGAACTGCTATAAGCCACTGATATCTTCCTCATAATACATTTGTTTCTGTCGAAACTTTTTGAATTTCATATAGTAAAATTTTGGGTTTTGATAGGTTTGATTCGATGCCTTTTTTTTTGCCTTTCTTTTTTTTTTTTTTTTTTTTTTTTTGTTTTTTTTGCCTTTTTTTTTTTTTTTTTTTTTCTTTTTTTTTTTTTTTCCTATTTAGCCATTTCTTTTTTTTTTCTTTTTTTTTTTTTTTTTTCCTTTTTTTTTTTTTTTTTTTTTTTTTTTTTCTTTTTTTTTTTTTCCTTTGTTATTATCTATTCAATTGGGATGTGTGCACCCCACATGCATTGTTTAATGATAATTTCTGCCGTGAGTCCCCATCCATTATCAGTCTATTATTTTAACTGCTAGAGCATTAGGACCAAGTTTCAGAAATTATTAAGTACATTCAGTTTTATCTTCATTTTTGGTATGTGTTTGAATTAATAATTTTTATGGCAAGACTCAGAATATTATAAGTACATTGGTTTTCTAATCATTAATTTTTGAATTTCAGTATTAATTTAAATTTTTTTGGTGTTTGTTGGGTTGATTTCGTGCCTTTTCCTTTGTTTTATCTATTAATTGGATGTGTGCCCCCAACCATCATTGTTTAATAGATAATTTCTGACTGGAGTCACCCATCATTATCATTCTATTGATTTTTAACTGCTAGAGCATTATGACTAAGTTTGCATAAATTTAATTAATAACATTCCATGTTTATCTTTAAATTTTTTGTCAGTTTGAATTAATTTTTATAGGCCAAGACTTACAGAATTAACTAAGTACCATTTGTTTCTATCATAAATTTTTGAATTTCCAAACTCTAGAGCAGTAGGACTAAGTTTCAGAAATTAATTAAGTACATCATGTTTCTTTAAAAATTTTGTGTATGTTTGAATTAATAACTTTGTAGGCAACTTGCATATCTAGCAATAAGTAATTAAGGAAAACCTAAGTCTACTAGGTATATACTCTTCTGGACATAACACGTGACATGTCCCTACCTTACACTGAGCTTTGGGCTCCACGACGTAATTTCTATACCAAAAAAGATTATAACTGCATGTATTTTTTTGATGAATTATATGCATAGTTTTCTTAAATATTTGTAGTTATGTTTTGATTTCAGAAAAACATTTTTAATCCCCCACCACTAAACTACTTTGAAGGATAAATTGGCGGGCGATGATCTGTCTTTTCAACTGCCTGTCCTGTGTAGCCATGCAGAAACCTACCATGTGCTGGGATCAAATATGTGACCATAGCCAAGCAGAGAGCCTACCACTTGTCTGGGATCGAACTACCGCGTTTTTGCTGGCATCGAACCTGTGTCCCCGATAGCCCGTCAGAGATCCTACCACTTGGCCTGCGGATCGAACCTGAACCGCTTTTCGGCTGGGATCGAACAACTGTGACAATAGCCCTGGCTATCGAACCTACCAGACTTTGGCCTGGATCGAACCTACCACTTTTTATTTCGCGGATCGCACCTGTACTGTAGCCCGGCAGAGATTCTACGCACTTGGCCAGGGATCGACCTACCGCGTTTTGCACTGGGATCGAACCTGTGACCGTAGACGCGGCATGGAGCCACCACTTGGCCTGTGAATCGAACCTTACGCTTTTCGCTGGGAATCAACTGTGACCGTAGCCCGCAGGAGCCATACCACTTGTCCTGGTATCGAAACCTAACCGCGTTCGCTGGATCGAACCTGTGGACATAGCCCGCAGAGCCTACCACTTGGCCTGGGGATAAACTAAACTACCGCTTTTCGCTGGATCGTGCACCTTTACTGAGCCCGCAAGAGATCCTCCACTTGGCCTGGGATCGGACCTGTTTCCGTAGCCGGCAAGAGCCTACCACTTGGCCTGGGATTCGACTCTACCGCTTTTCGCTGGGTACATCAAACCTGGACCATACGCCCCTGCATCAACCCTACCAATTATCGTCTGGGAATCGACTTGTTACTGTAGCCCGCGAGAGCCTTACCACTTGCCTGGATCGAACTTACCCTCTTTCCTTTTCGCGTGGGGATCGAACCTGTGACTGTAGTCCCGGCATAGAGCCTACCACCATCTTGGCCTGGGATCGCTACCGTTGTTTCGCTGGGATTGCACCTGTTAACGTAGCCCGGCAGAGCGCCTAACCACTTTGCCTGTGATCGACCTGTGGTCCGTAGCCACGGCAGATAGCCTACCACTTTGCGCTGGGAACGAACCTAAACCGATTTTCACTGCGATTGCAACCTGTTGACCGTCAGCCCAGCAGAGAACCTCCACTTGGCCTGGGATCGAACTGTGTCCGTAGCCCGGCAGGACTACCACTGCCTCGGATCGAAACCTACCGGTGCTTTTCGCTTGATCGAACCTGTTACCATAGCCAGGCATCGAACCTCCACTTGGCCTGGGATCAACCTACCACCGCTTTTCGCTGGGATCCCGCACGCCTGTTACCGTAGCCCAGCAGAGAGCCACCACTTGCCTTGGGATCGAACCTACCCGCTTTTCGCTGGGATCGCACCTGTGACCGTAGCCCGGCGAGAGCCCTACCACTTGGCCCCTGGGATCGAACCTGTGTCCCTTAGCCTGGCAGAGAGCCTACCACTTGGCCTGGGATCAAACCTACCGCTTTTCCTGGATCGCCCCTGTGACCGTACCCGGCAGCAGAGCCTACCACTTTGGCCTGTGATCGAACCTGGTCCGTAGCCCTGCAGAGAGCTACCCTTGCCTGGGATCAACCTACCGCTTTTTTTTTTCGCTGGATCACAACCTGTGACCATATCCCCGGCATCGAACCTACCATTATCGGCTGGATCGACTTGTGACTGTATTCCGCAGAGGAGCCTACCCTTGGCCTGTGATCGAACCTGCCACTTTTCGCTGTGATCGAACTGTTGACCGTAGCCCGCAAGAGCCTACCACTGGCTGGGATCGAACCGACCGCTTTCGCTGGGATCGAACCTGTGGACCATTAGCCGGTCAGAAGCCTACCACTTGGCCTGGGATCGAACCTACACCGCTTTTCGCTGGGCATCAGCCCCTGTGACCGTAGCTCTGGCAGAGAGCCTACCACTTGGCCTGGATCGAACCTGTGTCCGTAAGCCCGGCAGAGAGCCTACCACGTGGCCTGGATCTACCTACCGCTTTTCGCTGGATCAAAACCTGTGACATAGCCGCATCGAACTAACCAATTTCGCTGGGATCGAACTGTGACTGTCGCCCGGCAGAGAGCCTACCACTTGGCCTGGATCCGAACTTACCGCTTTCGCTGGGATCGACTGTACCGTAGCCCGGCATAGAGCCTACACGTGCCAGGGATCGAACCAACCGTTTTTCGCTGGGATTGCACCTTTGACCATAACCCGGCATAGAGCCTACCACTACCACGCACTTGGCCTGGATGAACCTGTGTCCGTAGCCCGGCAGAGCTACCACTTGCCTGGGACGAACCTACCCTACCCCCGCTTCACTGCGATTGCACCTTTTGACCGAGCCCGGCAGAGACCTACCACTTGGCCTGGGATCGAACCTGTGTCTAGCCCGGCAGAGAGCCTCCACTTGGGCCTCGGATCGCACTACCCGCTTTCGCTGGGATCAGAACCTGTGACCATAAGCCATGCATCGCACCACCACTTGTCCTGGGAATCGAACCTATACCGGCTTTTCGCTGGGATCGCACCTGACGTAGCCCAGCATAGAGCCTACCACTTTGCCTGTGGATCGACCGACCCGCGTTTCAGCTGGGATCGCACCTGTGACTGTATCCCGGCAGAGGAGGCCTGAACCACCTTTACTGAGTCGAACCTTGTCCCGTGCCTGCAGAGAGCCTACCACTGTCCTGGGATCAAACCTAACGCTTTTCGCTGGGATAAGAACCTGTGCCATAGCCCTTCATCGACCTACCAAGTATCGCTGGTCGACCTTGTGACTGTAGCCCGGCAAGACCTACCACTTTGGCCTGGATCAGAACCCACCTCTGTTCGCGGGGATCGAACCTGTGACCGTAGCCCTGCAGAGACCTACCACTTGGCCTGGGATCGACCCTACCGTTATTCGTCTGGGATTGCACCTGGCCCGTTAGCCAGCAATAGAGCCTACCACGCCTGGGATCGAACCTTAACCACTTTTTCGCTGGGGACGAACTTGGGACTGTATCCCGCAGAGAGGCCTTCACTTGGCCTGGTGCTCGAACCTAACTGCTTTTTCACTGGATCGAACCTTTGACATAGCCCGGCATGAACCTACCACTTGGCCTGGATCGAACCTCCCTTTTCTCTGGGATCGACTGTGACTGTATCCCGGCAGAGAGCCTATCACTTGGCCTTGGATCGAAACCTACTTGCTTTTCAACTTTTCACTGCCTACTGGGATCGAACTGCTGTGACCATAGCTCGGCATCGAACTACAATTATCGCAGGTATCGAACTTGTGACTGTGGCCCGGCAGATATCCTACCACTGGCCTGGGATCAACTAACCCCACCGCTTTTACGCTGGGATCGAACCTTTGACTAGCCCGGCATGAAAGCTTCCATTGGCCTGGGATCGAAACCTACGTCTTTTCGCTGGATTCGAACCTGTGCCGTACCCTGCAGAAAGCCTACCACTTTCTGGGATCGCGAACCTACTGCTTTTCTGCTGGATCGCACCTGTGCCGTAGCCCTGCAGAGAGCCACCACTTGCCTGGATCGAACCTGTGTCGTAGCCTCGGCAGAGAGCCTACCACTTGGCTGGATCGAACCTACCTTTTTCCGCTGGATCGAAGTACCAATTTTCGCTGGATCGACTTGTGACTGTTATCCGGCAGAGACCTATCACTTTGTCCTGGGAAATCCGAACCTACCGCTTTTTGCTGGATCCAACCTTTGACTCGTAGCCTGCACAGAACCTACCTCTGGCTGGATCGAACCTAGCTAACCAGTTGCGCTGGGATTGACTGTGATCGGTTTGATCTTGCTGTCCTTCAAAGTGTAAAACTAACTCAAAACCAGTATTGTTTTTATTTTGGCTAGGGAACTCTTAGAAGATGCCTGGATGGGAACTCTGCAGCAGCCATTCTTTATCTGCCCCTTCTCATCTAGGTAATAGGGAAGTAACTTGTTAGTAGGGAAGATCCTCTGGTGATACGGAATCAGAGTGTAGATCGGGAGATCCTCAGGTGAGTACGTGGAAGTCCGAGACCAGCTAGGAATGTTTACTGTGTTGTGATTATGAATGGCTCAATTGTTAATGTTCTGAATTTCTATTACAGGCATCTGGTGATTGTTCCGGGTAGCAGAGAACAACTAGTCTGTTACTGTGTTTGGATTTGGCTCTGATTGGTTAAATGTTGAATTTTATGTTACAATTGCATCTTGTTTATTCAAGGGAAGCAGAGAGCAACAGTCCTGCTGCGGGTGTGGATGCCGTTTCCGCTTTTATTGAGTCCTCAGCATAACAGAGGATGAGTAAGTAACCATATCTAACTTTTCTTGGGTATTCATTCAGTATGGATTGCTTACTTGCTGCAGCATAACAGTGCATTTGGGTATACCTTGGTGTGAGTATTCCTGTCACAATTGGTCTGGCCAGTTGCAAAGAAAATATGAGTATTGACAATGAGGGACTGGCTGATAAATGAACTGTGTAGACAGACATCTAGGTTCTTAATTTTGTTATACCGGCCTTTTGAATGATCATTGTTATGCATTAGATAAAAGTTCACATTGTCCTTGGCTCAAACGGGTTTTTTTACTGAGATTGAAACAATTCTTTTCAGTCCTTTTCTGTTCCATGACTGTCTCGCACAGAAGAAAAGAGAAGATTGAGTACCGAAACGCACAACTATGAAATTCTACAAGCCCTTCAGGCTATCGACTCAAGAGGGCGAGGTCCAGGAGAGATCATGCACGGAAAAGTCAGTCGCGGCAGACATAGAGGCCATTATACAGATGCCACATAGGTAAGATTTAATGAATGGTATGTTGGCGGCAGTGGGAAATTAAACGATAAGCAGATACATATATTTATAACACAAGGTGATAAAACAAGGGCAAGCTTAGGAGAAGACAGATGGTTCAGTCATATAATACAAAGTTTTGTTTGATATTTGGAAATTGCATCTGTCATAATCATTTATGCATTGAATTGTTAATCCCTGCTACTATAGGACTGCACTTTTCCCTCTCTGTCCATTCAAATTTAGTGTCCTGTCCATAACTCTGTCATTTTGTGAAGGGATTTTAATATTACTTGGAACAATGTTCCCCATGATGAAACAACTATCATGCACATACAGACCCCTGCCAAAGTCAAGATCACCTAGGGGGTCAACGGTAGCAGGGCCTTTTGTCCGTCCAGTTTCCGTAACTCTGCTCTGACTCTTCTCTGCCACCTCATGAAAAAATTACTTGGTTGGACAAATGACCTCATAATCATAAACAATCCAATTCCTTTAAAACTGTAAAACACGTAATGATGTCAAACAAGCAGACGGTAATAAGTAAATTTAGCAATTCACTGGTTTATAATGAACTTACTTGATCAAGATTATCACTCTGTTGATAAATTACGAGATAAACTAAAAATGTTGACATTTGTTTACCGTTAACCGTTAACTATATAATACACTAAAATCAAAAGTACTAATTAAGCTACTTTTTACAACCCTCTTATATCAACTGTTTTCAAGTACTGCAATTTGATAATCGTTATGTTCTTCCAATAGAATTGTCCATAACACAACTGTTTGAGACCCCTAGCTCACACTCGAGTGGCAGTCAAATGTCTACGTTGCATAAACAGTATGTGTCCAGTTCATAAACTCTGTCATTCATTAAGGAATTTAAATATTAACTTGGCACACTATTTCACAACCCTGCTCAAAGGTCAAGGTCAATATTGGGGTCAAAGCAACAGGGTTTTTTTTCCTGTCGTCATAACGATCCATCAATGGATTACCATTGACTCCACATAAATGGTTTACCTTGACGAGATGATTTTATATGCAAACACCAGAACCCTAGCTTATAGGTCACGTAACACTTTCAAATTTTACTAGAATTTTTTTTTTCTTGTCTGGTCTGTAACTTTGTCATGCAAAATAGGATTAATATAATCAGGGTTAACACAAATATTCCCCCTGATGAAACCCTGTGTCATGTGCAAAACCCATACTTCTAGCTTAACGCCAAGGTCGCACTGAAGTCAAAGCCCAAATGGTTTTTTTAGCTCGAACTATACGACGTATTAGGGATAGCTATCCTACCGACCGGTGTTGGCATCAGCCTCTACGTCCCCAACTTGGTATATTTTTTTATTGCTCCCTGTCACATGTGACCGGGTTGATCTTTTTTGTGATCGCCCTGCGTCCGTCATTCATCTGTCTGTCCGCTGGCCATCACATTTCTTGTTGAACACAAAGAGACACATTTTGCAAGCACTTTTGAATCAAACTTGTACAAACTTGGATTGTATGAATCTCGGTTCTCAAACTGGTCAGATCCAGCATGGGTTTCTAGAGTTATTGTTCCTTAAAGGGCAGACTTTGCTGTTTTTTTCTTGCATCACAATTGCGTGTCTCAACAATATCATCTTTCATTTGAATTTTATTTTACCAGAACTTGCGCACACGTTTGTTTTACCAGAATCTTGTGTCCTTTCTTGACTGGTCTAGTATCCATATGTGGTTTCCAAAAAGAAGTTGATTGCCCCTGAAGGGCCGAAAATTAGGCTTATTTTGGACCTTGCTGGCAACAGTACCTGCTTTTTACTTGATTTCAGATAAGTTTTGATGCACTGTCACTCCTATCTCTATTATTATGGCTAATGGTCTTTGGTCTGACAACCATAGTTTCAAAATGCAACTTTACACTGTATATGACCATTCCAGGCTACCTATTCAGAAGTAGTATTTTCAAAATTATGTAATTTTACCTTTTACCATACATTCCATAATTTTTCAGAACGTTTCCTGGGATTCTGAGTTAAAATTTCCGGGATTTTTACCTTTTGTCGGCAAGGCCTACCTTTTGTCCGGACATACACCGTGACATTGTATTCGTGTTTCATGCAAAAATATCATACTACTACATGTAGTTCCTGAGTAAACCTGTTCACTCGCTTGTATTATTGACTGCAAATGTCATCCTAGCTTTCTAAGGGTAATAATGTACAGTTTACACCAGCTATAGTTCGGCACGTGATTTATTGAGTTCCCAAGGTGAAACAGAATTAAGAGCTACGTTTATAGTTAAATCAACCTCGGTCATCGTGATTTAGATCGTAGCTAATTTTGTATTATCTAACAAAGCTTAAACATTTATCTTAATCTATTTATCTAATAATTAAATTGATCCTTAAAGATAAAATAACTGTTGTATATAAAAATCGACAATATAAATATATGAGTCGGGTCAATATTCAAAAGCATTCAACATTTTAATTTTGAATATGTGTACATCGACTAGTCTTAAATATACAACCTTTTAATAATTATAGTTAATTGACCGTTTTTCAATAACTCTCTCCATAAGTCTACAGTAGCTTTAACCGCCACTTCGAAAACCAAAGAGATTTTACGACTTTTCTTCCTAATTATCATGAATTCTAAAACAGGTATGATTGCATAATCCCTCTCTTTCTTAATCAGTGTCATCATAATAACTGACTGTAACTTAATCATGTCTAAAAGATGTCGCTTGTCAAAGGCGGGCTTAACACACGTGCCCCGCTCAAGTGCATGACACTGATTAGGAATACACAATGTGACAAAACGCGGACTTTCTTGTGTAAAAATTTGAACAATTTAAACATTTCGTTTGGATTTACTTTTATTTGTTCCTATAGTTTTAATTTTTCCGGTACATTTCACCCTGTCCGAGCACTGGGACGAGTCGTAATTTCCAGCAATCCCGGACAATCCGGGGACGTATCACATGTTGCTTTTTACACTGTATTTACTAAATCTTACAGGAACTAGCTTTGTTTGAGTAAATTTGACCTTGAGGACTGTCCTTCCACTTTCAGTTATAATAGAAAACCAGAAGTTCAGTTTCCGACGTTTCGTTCACGGAAACAGAAGAAAGTATATGAGGAAGTACTGTTTTCCACACTAACCACACCCTTCGATTCGAATGAGTTACTAGCAATAACTGTTATAAATTTTTAGCTCACCTGAGCCAGGCTGAGGTGAGCTTTTGTGAACCAGGCTCATTTTTCCTCTGCCGCCGTCCGTCCTGTCACATTTCCTAAAACAATCTTGAAACCAAAGGCGAATTACTCCCAACTTCACAGGTGACCTTGGGGTGGCCCTCTTTCAAAACTTGTTCCAAAGAATTGAATTCCATGCACAAACTCCATGGCAACCAAACTGAAAAACGTTATAAATCTTCTTGTCCAAAACCCACGGCGTAGAGGCTTGATATTTGGCGTGTGCAATCATCTCATGGTCCTCTATGAGATTGTTCAAATTGTGCTCTCTGGGGTGAAAAGAGGCCCCTCCAGGCAGGATCACACAATTTTTTACATAGACTTATATAGGAAAAACCTGTAAAAATTTTATTGTCTTAAGGTATTGGACCCGTAATAGAGTATCTCCGTTTTTGAAGAGTATTCAATGCCTATCCTACCGTCATACCACCTACTTTGACTGCATTTTCAGGGGGGCGTAGGTTCAATCCCATCTGGGACCATTTTTTTCCACTGTTTTCCTTTTTTTCTAGTAAGTTTTTTATTCTTCAAGACTAATTATGGATTAATGTACAAAAGTGGAAATTTTCATTTTAAAGCCAATTTTTTTTGCTGTTCAATGTGAATTTTACCTCTGATCCTGAGGGATAGAGTTTAGGAAGGAGTGGGAGTAATGGTGGTGGGCTGAGGGTGGGTGAGGAAGGAGAGGGGAGAAAGGGGGGGGGGAAGAGAAAGAGGAGGGGGGGGGGGGGGGGGAGTGGAAAAGTGGTAGAATGAACTCTCTTTAAATACTGATTTACTGCGTAAAAGTCTCTATTTTGCCTTCATGGGTCTTTAATTACTATTGTGGAAGACATGCATGTCTGTCGAATCTATTGCCCAAGTTATTTTTGATAAGTGAGCAAAATGTCAAACACCCCAGGATTCGACCTTAATTTTCAATGTGGAGTTAGAAGTCGGGCTCATTAAATCTTTTCACTTGAGACACCCTAGAACAAAAAGATTTTACAGTTTATGTTTTATAATTGTTTAAAAATAGCTTGATGTTTCTTATCAAATTAATGCTGTACTGATTGTCTCTGCAAACGTTTTAGATAGTGGGCAACTCGATTGAATTTTGCTCTTCTTGAGCGTGGTGGAAATAACCATAACTTATAACACAATTTCATACAAAAACGGCACGGTAAAAGTTGTTTACACTTGCACCCAATGGAAACATGGTCACTTTTACGAATATACCACAGATGCCTTTTTTTAAAACATTACTATTGGGGGTCCATACCTTAACCACACAGACCTAGGCCTTTGATATTTGTGGTATGTCCTTGCTTTTGGCCTCTACTCAAGATTTTCAATAATGACCCGGGGTCACAAGTTTACATATACTTATATAGGACAAACTAGGGAAAGTTCAAAGAAGTCGAATATTCCTTCATGACATTCCACCAGTACTGTTTTCACTATTTGAATATTCGGGAAAATGTATAAGATAAGCATAAATGAAAAAAAAAACAAATGAAAGAACCAGTAATGTTCGTTTATCTTAATTGCCTCATTATAAACTACGTGCGAAAGGCTTCTTCGCTGTCAGACGTGTCATTTGTTATATGCATGCGAGAATTGTACCTCGCTTCGTGATACATCGGTACCTGTAGTAAGTACCCTAATGCTTACCTTTAGAAAATTTTTTGTTGGTTCCCAAATTGAATTATATATATTACAATCGCCTCGCCTTGTTTTCCGGTAGTTGACCGCATATAATAAAAATCATCAGACAGCATTGAACTAATGACTCGGCTTTCAAATTCATTTCAATTATTTGAGTAAAATAAAATGCTTAAAGTGTTGAATATTATTTTTTAGCTTCGACTTTCAACGAAATGTACATCGATTGCACTCGCCCCGGCATCTCGTTGGTTAACAGTTTTTGATAAAGTCAAATAATCGCTGTTACTATCACAGCTATTGACTTGAACCTTAAAATACTTACTTACTATCAAATCTACACCATGGAGAAAAACTCCCCCTAACTCTGATTTTGAATGTTTGACAGCAGTATGCCCCTTTTTAACTTATACAAATTTTTTGTTATTTTTGTGATAAAGTCAAATATCTCTCTGTTTACTATCAAAGCTTTGACTGAACTTAAAATGTTTATTTACTACCAAGAGTTTACACCAGAGAACAATCCCCAACACTGAATGAATTTTGACAGAATATGCCCCTTTTTAACTTAGAAGTTGTTAAACTTTTTGATAGTCAAATATCCTCTGTACTATTAAAGGTCTTTGACTTGCAACTCAAAACAGCTATTTCTATCAAAAATCTACACCAGGAACACAATCTTATAACTCTGGTTTTGAATTTTGACATGAATTATGCCCCTTTTTAACTTCGAATTTTTAATTTAAAGTGTTGATTAAAGTCAATATCTCTGTATACTGTCAAGCTTTTGACTTGAACGTTAAAATACTTATTTACCATAAATTCTACACCGGAGCACAATCTCCATACTCTGATTTTGAATTTGACAGAATTATCCCCGTTTTCATTAAGAATTTTTTGTTAAAATTTTTGATAATCAATATCTCTGTTACTATAAAAGCTTTGGGGGACTTGAAACTCAAAATAGTTATTACTATCACAACGTCTACACCAGACACAATTCTCCTATAACTATGTTTGAATTTTAACAAGATGCCCCTTTTTACTTGGATTTTTATTACTGCAATCTCCAAATTCCAGAGTCAAGCACTGAGAACAGTCGAGCGCGCTGTCTTATGGACAGCTCTTGTTAAACGATCCATCCCCTTGACAATAATGCATTTCGTAGGTACAAATATAGATTTACTCAGTCTCAGACAAAGAGTAAAGTTAGCAAAATAATCTTTTATAGACTACCCCCACCGCCACATCCTAAAACACCTTTTTTATTGAAAATAATTGTTCATGCTATTGCGTGAATCTATTATCAAAATGCAAGCATGCCCTGTAAAAAAAAAAAAAAAAATTTGTTAAAGTATGTCACGTGATCTCCGATAGAAAGTCGCTATGTTTAATATGACTTGTGTGTGAAAAGATCTTACTTATCGAGGCTACATTCTTGTCGAGATACATAAAACCTAATAATAATATGTAAATGAAGGCATATAACAATATTTTTATTTCAAAAGAGATCACCAAGCATGCAAACAACTAGTCCGCCTCTTATTCTGTCAATGGTATGATTACTTCCGTTAGAAACGACAAGTGGAATTCTCAGATCGCTACTTAGGGTATCAATACATTCATAATCATTCTGAGTTGATCCAGGTGTGTCCAAAACTACTTTGCCTTTGCCTGGAGAATTCCTTTATGTGAGGAAGTCATCTAGCGCCTTCCAAATGTAGGTGGTTCTACCCTCTGGTGTGGGCGGATGCCTGAAGCAATTTGGTGTCTTTAAACCATTAAAGTCTAGACAAATTGCCATAATGACCATAAATTATGATAGATGGCTTGAAAACCAATTAAAATTTGCAATCACAAAAATAATATGCTTTGAAGAAAATGCCTCTTCTGTCCTGCTATTTAATAACTTTAAAAATTAAGTGTAATATTGCTAAATAAGAAACTTTTTCTGCATGAGAAGGTCTTCTTAGTAGTGGAAAACGGCATGTTTCTCAGGTGATGATTTGATAAAATAACGTTGTGTCTGAATCCTTCGTCATGTTGAAGTTTTGCCAGTTACTGCGGAGAATTGTACTGTAGCAGTAATCCAACACCATAGGTTACAGCTCGCTGTTACATAGCTGAAATACTGTTGAAAAAGACAGAACAACACCCAGAACAACACGAAAAACTAGATTTCTTGTTTCCGCCATAAATTTAATATCCACGTATCTTTTATAGATGTCCACCATTGGCATATTAAATGAGCTGTGCATTGGAACCCAACGCTATGGCATCCATGCTGTTTCGCTTTTAAAGCTAATGGAATTGAAACTGTTATCGAACATCATGGAATCCTGCCAGACATGCGTGGATGCCAGGCTGGTCTGGGATCCATCTGGTCGCAACCCACTATGTGGTTTTCGAATGGCATTACTCATTATGTTCTTTTATGTCATGGTAATGCATACTGAAATCTTGAATTAACCAGGTTTGGAACATATGAGTCCCAACAATCGGGCCTTGAAATGGTATCAAAACTTAGCGCGTGTAACAGCCAGTTGTTCCTCTCAATTTACTGGTTGCAAAATAGACAGAATATTGTCAAGACTGGCCATAAAATAAAGATAGTACCTAAAATTTCAATTTGAAAACAATTAAAAAATTAGCGTTGATTGCTCTATATATTATTTAAGAGACCGAATGTAAAACGTATAAAGAGTAGGTTACCTTGGTTACCAGGGTAAATTCAAATTAGTTAATCGCAGCATTTTTTGGGTATTTCGTCAATTTATGTTTTGACTCTACAATTCAATTTCTTTTAATCTCTGGCCCTTCATACACTTTTATAAGATTTGAAGACATGACCCTCTAAATGTAATTATAAATAGAAAGAAGAAGTAAATACGTATATTCAATTAACATTTTTCATGCATTTTTTGCTTTCATTGTTTCCGTACAAGTCTGCCATAATACTAATTTTACTAGTAATGGCGCATTACTTTCTAATACAGCTTAAATATATATGTCGCGGGTCCTTGTGTTTCCATGGTAAACGCATTTCTCTAATTTTTAAACACTATTAATGAAACCGGTTTTTCTTTCGAACGCTTACTTTACGCATTCTGGTCAATGACCACATGACATCTTTGGGTATATTATTAGCAAAATCGACACTTTATGTATCCCTATTTTTCTCACAGTAAAGTAACCATGGCAAACAGAAGGTTAAAATAGCTAGATATCTTTCTTTTTATCATAATTCTGTAAAAAAAAATTAAATGAATATAATCTTTCCTTTCGTTTTAAGTAGCTCAAAAAAAAACATTTCAATTCTCGTAAGTATATTTGTCGTTTTATTTGCATTTACTTAACAAATTTCACACTTAAAATACTTAAGCAAGTACTCACTCTTCTGACCATTTTTTATGGAAAAATCGGTTGCATGCTGCTATATTCTTATGATTATGTATGAAATGAAACTCAAAATGTGACGCGTGTTCCTTATGACAGTGTTAACGCTTTTTGATTTTACATTTAATATATAGGTACGACGGGCTTCGTTTCCATGGTACATAATCAATTCATAACCTACAATTTTTCTCAGAGAAATTTGAATAAACATTTTGAAGCTTAGTTTTTATATCTAAGTAACAAACTATCACGAACTGAAAATAGTACTACAATCAAACTTCCCAAGTTTTATTTTAATGGCCGTATCACGTACCCTGTCAGAACTTTCACTCAAGCTAATTCCAATCACACATTGGTTACCTTCATCCCTTTTCTTACATTCCGCATACATTTCATTTAACTATCTACAAGACTCAAAATGTGATTAGTATTCAGAGCGAAAGATACTAAAAAATAGTTTCGTAAATATGGCTGTTTAAAAATATTCGAGTAAGAACATGTACAGAATTACTTACTTTAAAATACAAAGCTATTAATTTTTACGCGGTCACTGCGCACTTAACTTCATGACGTCATGACTCATTTTAAAGCAGCAATGTTTGAAGTCTGCGTTGCGTGGCAATTTCATTAATTTATCTGCCTATAAACCATTAAGCATCAGATCGGAGACGGTACATGTTTTCTTTCTGACTATGGATTACGACACATTTGGTTGTCGTAAGCGCTGTCCGTAAACGTCACGTTAGCTTCTGGTTTTGGGGCATCGCTCACCTACAATAAAGGTAACCTCACCTACGTAAGAATTCTTGATCTGATCATTTTCAAGCCTGTTACTGATTGGTTTTTCTGAAACTTCTTATTTAATTCCTCACTCTGTACAAGTCCTACCTTCTAGCATTGATAATTATCTAATCCCATAATCTAACTGGATTATTGCAGAAAAAACATTTTAATGCAAAGAATTGTCAAATACATGCATCTTTTATTATTCACAAATGTTTAAGACTGAGCAAAATAAATCAGCTCCACTATTTAACAAAATTGTTCAATTATGCCCTGGATGAAATAGGCCCTGCCTTTGTTATATGAGATATATAGGATAAATACTTCCGAATTATCAGTCATATTTCCCTACAACTGTTTAATCATATACCCCCTGATGTGACTCCCAGCGACTTGACTGTACCTGACCTACGGACCTACTTTTTCTTTTCTTTTAGATCCAACCCTTGAATTTGGATGACATGTACAGTTTTGTACCCCAGTCTTAAAACTGACCTTTCCGTGACCATGAATGTGACCTTCACTGACCTAATTCTACTATTTTAGCATCATTTTTTCATTTTAAACTGTGGGTCCATATTACTCTGGGTACTCGGGTAAGCGATTCAGGGTCATCATGACCCTCTGTTTAGAACATGGCAGTAATATAACATAAGGGAATATACTGGTAAAGAGTTTTGCAGGAAAGATTTGAATCATTGAAAGATTGTTGTTCGCGTTATAGCGACATAAATTTTTGCAGGACAAAAAATATGAAACCATTGAAACTTTGATCGATTTAGTGACATACAATTTTTTTGGGCAGGAAAATTTGTTAAGAGTTTAGTGCCTAAAGAAAAAAATAGTTTAAGTTACATAATTGCTATGAGCAAAAACCCTGCTTACATTGTTTAATGTAAAAGAATGGAAAATTCACTGGTACTACATGATTAATGCAACAATGTAATAACACAAGTGTTCCCCTTGATGATGATTGAATTTCCAGTATTTTGTTCCCCTGTGAAGGCATCCATGCCTACTACTGCCTTATTGAAACTACACATCCTGCAGTCTGTTCAGGATACCATGCTGTTGCTACCAGCTTCCTAATTGCAGTAGGCCTTTGAAAGCGAACAGTATGGAATCCTGACCGACTGGCGCGGATGCGCTAGGGCTGGTCTGTCATACTGGTCCAAGCACTATGGTGGTTGTCTCATGTGCGGCTCAGCTATTCCCTAACAACAGCTTAATGGCTTCATTGATAAGTAAAAAATTAAACTTAAATTCTTGGGGCATGTTTAATGTGCTGTTACAGAGATATATGAATTCTCATTTCCAGAACCTTTTCAAAGAAACTATTTTACTCTATCCGGTCCTGCCGACGCAAATGATCCTGCTTTGTCGACCAGTACAGACCAAGATCAGCTTCAAAATCGTACAGTCTGATATGGTTCACTGTCCCGCTAGCGTCAGTATCTTTTGTAACGTCCCTAAACAGTTAATGATACTGTCCCAATGAAATGGCCCAGTTCATTATAGAAATTTATCAGGGTAAGGGTTAATATTCTTCAAAAACAAAATGTTTTTACTCCAATTACAAACTTGTATGATACAGATGATTTAAAATTTAACAAATTTACATTATAGAGACTGAGTGATATAGGATGAAGTTGAGAGTTGACGGGGGCTCTCAGGTACCAAGGAAGGATAAATGCCACACAGCTCGTGTCACGACGGATTAGTGGGACTATCATCACTAGGAAAGGAGGGAGAGAACTTACACAACTATGTCAGATTAATGATCTTTGTAAGTTCCATGGTAACCAAATAATGTATCTCATATCACTGAAGTGGAGATATGTTAAATCTCTTGTCTGTTCTGTCATGTAACTCTGTTTTTTTATCACATACCTGTTTATGACATCATGGCTGAATATGGGTGACTCGCTCAACAGTAACTAATGGGTGAACATCCTCAACAGGTAACATAATGGATTAACATCCTCCACAGTAACATAATGGAATGAACATCGCTCAAACAGTCCATAATGTGAACATCGCCAACAGGTACATATGGGTGAACAATCGCTCCAACGGTACCATAAATGGTGCACAATCGCGCAACAGGTACATCCTGGATTAACACGCTCACCAGGTACATAATGTTATGAACATTGTTCAAATCAAATACAAGCTTATAATAATAAATCTACTTCATTATATTAAACAAAATTGATCTGCGGACATTTATACAAATCTGATAAGCTTTGGATAGACAAAAGAACTCGACGAAATGTTTGCGTCTATAAAGAAGGAAACGACCATGTCTTACCTAGACCAGCTGACATATTGACCATTAGGCAAATTTAATTAGACTAGTTGTCTTTCACTAAACACGTGCACTGGAATCTTCTATCATGAGAAATAAACTTTAGATGGAGTTTTTTGTTTTTATTAGTTTCCTGCTGAGAGATTTCCAGTAGCTGCAAAAAATAGTAGGTCTTATAAATCTACTGCGATTTCTTGCGTGAGAATACAGTGGAAAGCATTGCTTGAAAACAGTTGCTTTCTTTTGTCTGATATTCATTGAAATTCATGGATTTGCTGTGTTTCGTAGATGAAATTAAACCACTCAACAAATAATTGTCACATTGATCCTACCATAAATTTTTGTAACTGTACTTGTATTAACCCTTACTTGCTATTTCTATAATGAACTGGTCCATCTTCAGTTTGGACATTACATACTGTTTAGAAAGGTATGTTTAAACCAAAAGATACTGACAGAATGGCGACATTGCAGACCAGGATCAGACTGCACAGATTTGCTGCTGATCTTGCCTCTGCCTGGTCGCAAAGTCTGAACAAACGTTGCCGCCAGCAGGCTTAAGTTTGAATGATACTTGAATCCAACTTTGTTCAGATGAGGTTCATTTATTGTCTGATAAAGAGGACGGTTTTTATGTTCTTGAGTGGCAAATATAATTCAGGTGCTGCAATGATTACTGTTTGACATGGTTTCCACGCTTCCTGGAAACTGGAAATGTCCTTGAATTTTCATTTCATTTCAAGGCCTTGAAAGTATTGAACTTTTAAGAAGAGCAAAAAACCTGGAAAAGTTGGAATTGTCTTTCTTGTCTGTATGCTCACATATTGGCCAGTGAGCATAAAAGCAAACATATTGTAAATAGAGAAACAACCGGCATGGTAATCCCTGTTTTTTTGAAAAATTCGGCGTCTCAGCTCTTCACATCATTTGAGATGTTAGTGGTCTTTACCCTACTAGTCTATATGGATTTGGTCTTTCGTGTAAAGCGTCCTGTGATTAAGATGACAAGAAAACGTGGCCTACTTGAAAACTGATTTCATTTCCTACAAAGAGAGAATTGGCAAAGCTAGTGTAAAATACGATCTCCACAAGTCTGAAAATTGACAGTAATGCGGTATTGCCAGATTACTGCATTGTCCATGGGCTTAAAATCTGATTGAAAGCACATCGACAAATTGCAGACACCACCCTTAAATTGATCACAGGTGAATAGATGCTTCTCAGCAACACGAAGTCATCTAAAAAGCAACCTAACTGACAACTTTGAAAGTCTTAAACGCTTTGTGAAAATTGCGTCCTTTTTTGTTGTTTAATTAAATTTACATGTATTATACCCCCACCCCACCTGAAATTCAAAGGAGGGTGTATTTGAGTCGTCCATTTATGTCCTGTCCATGATTCTTTTGAACCTAACCAAACTATTTTGAGGATGATCATTCAAGATAATCTAGGACAGGGGAGATAACTCGACCTGGATATTTTCCATTATTCTCTAAACAGTACTACTTTAAAACAAGTGACAGTGAGCGAGCAGAAGTAATTCATCCCGATTTAGGGTAGTTCTGCTTATTATGTCTCCCCCCGTCACATATTGTTTGTGGCCTGTCCAGTACCGTCCTTCCGTCGTCTGTACGTCACACTTCATTTCCGAGCGACTAACTGGAGAACCATTTGACCAGAAACCTTCAAACTTCAAGGGTTGTAGGGCTTGCTGGAGTAGTATGACCCTTTTGTTTTTGGTGCCTAAGGTCAAGGTCAACAGGGGCCTGAACATTGAAACCATTTTCCGATCAATAACTAGAGACACTTGACCAGATGTTGAACTTCATAGGATGATTGGTCATAAAAGTAATGAACCCCTTTTGATTTTGGGTCCTCCATCAAAGGTCAGGTCACAGGGCCTGAACATGGAAAACCATTTTCCGTATCAATACTAGAGAACTCACTTGACCCCAGAATGTTGAAACTTCATTGATGATTGTACCTGCAAAGTAGATGACGCCCTATCTATTTTGGGGTCATCTCCATAAGTCAAGGCTGAGGGCTGAACATTGAAAACCATTTCCGTCAGTTACTGAGAACCACGTGACCCAGAATGTGAACTTGATAGGATATTGGTCCTGCATAGTAGATGACCCCTAGACTATTTTGGGGTCACTCCATTAAAGGTTCAAGGTCACGGGGGCACTGACCTTGAAAACCTTTTCCGGTCAGTAACTTGAGAACCACTGACCCAAATCATGAAACTTCATATAATTATTGGTTCATCGCAAGTAATAGGACCCTAACGATTTTAGGTGCACTCTGTTACAGGTCACGGCAAGGGGCCTGAACAGGGGAAAACCATTTCCAATCATAACTTGAAGAACCTCTCGACGCAGAATGTTGAACTTCATAGGATGTTGTTGCCTGCAGAGTACATGACCTTCCCTATTGTTTTTGGGTCCTCCATTAAAGGTCAAGGTCACAGGGGCCGAACAATTGATAACCAGTTCCGATCATAACTTGAGAACCCCTGCCCAGAATGTTTGAACTTCATAGATGATGAACCATAGTCAAGTAGAAATGACCCCTTTTTGGCAGTCTTAAAGGTCAAGGTCACAGTGGCCTGTTCCTGTAAAAAATCAATTTTTTTTTTGGAATACCTTGAGACCACTGACCTACAATGTTGAAAACTTAATAGGATATTGGACAATGCAGAGTATCTTACCCTATTTATTTGAGGTCAGCTGATCAAAGGTCAAGGTCCAGGAGCCTTAACAGTGGACTTGAGACCCTAGGCCAAATTGTTATAAATTTAGCGGTGGATGACTGGATAGGCCAGTAAGATGACCCTATTGCCAGAGCCAACCATCATGTTCTCTTTGACTTGCGCATCCTGACCACTATTGACTTCATTGCCTATATGACTTTGCATTGGGGGTACAATGCGCTTTTTTACAAAGCATTTTCTCTAGTTTCTTAATTCCTAGCACCTATAAAGATCTTAGGGTAGTGGAAAGAAATTTCACTTCTTGACTGGACTTGAACCTACAGGTCCTGATCAGATTTGGGGCCTCTACCTTTGAACCACGAGGCTCTCTATTAGTCCTTGAATTTTGTGAAAATGTCACTGGAAAAGTCCTTGACTGATTTTCCACGGAAAAGAGTGGGAACCTGGTTCGAGATTCATGTAAAAGTGCTACTGATAAGGTCATTATAGATGGCACTTCCAAGCAGAACGTTGATATAAAAGCTGAAAATTTTGCAGAATTTTTAAGAAACTACCTCATAAAAAAATGAATGAATTTTAAAACTTTTAAATGTCAACCTTTCGCAAACAATTGGAAACTACAACGAATATGACAATTGTTGGTCTCAGTGCCACACTATACACTACAAGAGGTAGCGACTCCTGCACTTGGAACCCCTCTGAGATCAGCTCTTTTCCGGACAACGAGTTTCCGACCTGTCCCACTATAACACAGTTTTTCGAAAATAATAGTGTGAAACCTGAAGAGGTTTGAGATAATAATGAGTTGTATATGAAACGGTTATGGAGCATGCAGGCATAATCAGGTAATATACAGTTTTTTTGTATCCCTACAACGAAGTTGTAAGGGGGTGTACTACTGGTTTCGTTTGTCTGTCTGTCTGTACAAGACAAAAACTTGTGCGCACCTTCTCTCCTCTCCTCATCCCCTTGACCAAATTTAATGAACCTTCACCAAGTGACAACCGTAGTTGTGCATGGGGCACGTTAGGTTTCTTCTCCACACCATATTGCCAAATTATGGGACTTTGTTTTCGTGTTAACATACTATGTAAATGCAGTCTGCATATGCAATCTGTGCACGGCCTAACTTCCGAACATGCAACTTCACGCAAGTGATCGTACCAACCTGTTGTGCATGTGCATTAACGTTCCTTTAGGATAAATATCTGCAATTGGGACTTTGTTTGTAGCTCACCTTCAACATAGTGACAAGTGAGTCTTTTGTGATCACCGTCGTCAGTCCGTCCGTGCGTCCTTAAACAATTCTTGTCTGCACAATATTGGTTTCATTTAGATCTGTCTTAACCAACTTGCACACAACTTGTATCCCATACAATCTCGGTTCTCTTTCTGAACTGGCCAGCTACCATGATGGTTCTAGAGTTTCTGGCCCCTGAAAGGGCCAAAATTAGCTATTTTGACCTTGTCTGCCACACTCAGTTTATTTATGAGTTGATTTTGCCAAAGTTGCACACACTTGTATCACCATAAGATTTGGTTCCGTTTTTAACTGGCCGAGTTTCCATTATTGGGTCCAGAGTATGGCCCCTGAAGAGGCCCAAATAGCTAAAAAAAAAAAAAAAACAAAAAAAAATTTTTGACGCTTGCTCCTGCACACTAGCAGCTTGTTATCATTTGATTTTACCCAACTTGCCACACCTTGTATCACCATAAGACTTGGTTCCTTTCTTGAACTGCAGAATTTTTTTTTTTTTTTCCTTTGGGTTCCAGAGTTATGCCCTGAAGGCCCCAAAATTAAGCTATTTTGACCTTGTCTGCACAATAGCAGCTTGTTTATAATTTATTTTTAACCAACACTTGCACACCCCAACTTGTACCCACCATAAGATCTTACGCCTTTCTGGAACTGCCAGATCCGTTATTGGTTCCGAGTTATGGCCCCTAAAGGACCAGAATTAGCTATTTTGAATTGACCTTGGCTCACAATGCACTTGTTTATAATTGATTTTACCAAACATTGCACCACTTGTCCTACCATAAGATTTGCTTCCTTTCTGGTAACTGGCCAGATTCCTTATGGGTTCATAGTTATGGCCCCTGAATGTGTCAAATTGCTATTTTGACCTTTTCTGCACAATAGCAGCTTCATTTATGAATTTTGATTTTAACCAACTTGCACAAGCTTGTGTCACATAGATCTTGGTTCCTTTCCTTTGAACCACCAGATCCCATAATGGTTCCAGAAAGGGGCCGGACTTTTCTGTTTTGACCCTTGTCTGCACAATAGCAGCTTCATTATGATTTGAATTTAATCAAACTTGCACAACTTGTGTCACCATAAGATCTTGTTCCTTTCTTGACTAAACCGCAGATCCCATACGCGTTCCAGAGTAGTATGCCCTAAAGGGCCATAATTGGTATTTTGACCTTGCCTGCACAATAGCAGCTTCATTTATGAATTGATTTTAACCAAACTTGCACACAACTTGTATCACCATAAGATCTCGATTCCTTTTTATACGCCCACAGGGACGTATTATGTTATCGCCTCGGTGTCCGTCTCTCTGTCTGTATGTTGGTTAGCAATTTCCCTTCCGCTCTGTAACTCTTGAACCCCTTGATGGATTTCAGAGAAACCTGACACAAATGTTCACCTCATTGAAACGACGTGCAGAGCGCATGTTTCGGATGGCTCACTTCAATGTCAAGGTCAAAGGTCATATGACTTTGTTTTGTGTGAATATTGCTCTGCATTTGTGTTGCATTGCAGTGCTCTTGTTTTTAGCTCGACTATTCATAGAATAGTAGAGCTATTGGACTCGCCCATGCGTCGGCGTCGGCGTCCACATCCGCGTCCCGATTTTGGTTAAGGTTTTGTATGTAAGCTGGTATCTCAGTAACCACTTGTGGGAATGGATTGAAACTTCACACACTTATTCATTGTGACAAACTGACTTACATTGCACAGGTTCCATAACTCTATTTTGCTTTTTTACAAAATTATGCCCCTTTTTCGACTTAGTAAATTTTTGGTTAAGGTTTTGTATGTAAGCTGGTTACTCAGTAACCACTTGTGGGAATGGATTGAAACTTCACACACTTATTCACTGTGATGAACTGACCTACATTGCACAGGTTCCATAACTCTATTTTGCTTTTTTACAAAATTATGCCCCTTTTTCTACTTAGAAATTTTTGGTTAAGGTTTTGTATGTAAGCTGGTATCTCAGTACTTACTAATGGGAATGGATTGAAACTTCACATACTTGTTCACTGTCATGATCTGACGTGCACTAAGCAAGTCCCTTAACTCTACTCTTTTTTTTTTCAAAATTATGCCCTTTTTTCGACTTAGCAGTTTTTGGTTAATTTTTTGTATGTAATCTGATATCTCAGTATCCACTAATTGGAATGGATTGAAACTTCACACACTTGTTCACTGTCATGATCTAACATGCACTGTGAAGGTCCCATAACTCTACTTGGCATTTTTACAAAATTATGCCCCTTTGACTTAGCAGTTTTTGGTAAAGTTTTTGTATGTAAGCTGGTATCTCAGTATCCACAAATTGGAAAGGATTGAAACTTCACACACTTGTTCACTGTCATGATGTGACATGCAGTACAGAGGTTCAATACCTCTACTTTGCATTTTACAAAATTATGCCCCTTTTTCAACTTTTGTATTCATTCAATTGACAAGGCTGTTGAATAGTCGAGCGTTGCTGTCCTCCGACAGCTCTTGTTATTTGGCAGATCCTTCTTTTGTTCGCTTACAATAATTTTTTTTTTAACTACTTCCCTTTTATGTTACTATAAATAGCTTATTTAGTAACTTTTTTGTTATTGGCCATAGGGAAAAACCGAGACCACTTTTCTGTGGTACAACGTGGACAGTACCTTCAATTTTTAGGTGTATTTTAACATATCTGTACCTTGTAAGAATTTTTATGCCCCCGAAAGGAGGCATATAGTTTTTGAACCGTCTGTCTGTCAGTCTGTCGGTCTGTCCACAATTTTCGTGTCCGGTCCGTATCTTTGTCATCAATGGATGGATTTTCAAATAACTTTGCATGAATGTGTACCACAGTAAGACGACATGTCGTGCGCAAGACCCAGGTCCGTAGCTCAGAGGTCAAGGTCACACTTGGACATTAAAGGATAGTGCATTGATGGGCGTGTCCGGTCCATATCTTTGTCGTTGATGGATGGATTTTCAAGTAACTTGGCATAAATGTGAACCACAGTAAGACGACGTGTCATGCGCAAGACCCAGTCCGTAGCTCAAAGGTCAAGGTCACACTTAGACATTAAAAGATAGTGCATTGATGGGCGTGTCCGGTCCATATCTTTGTCATCGATGGATGGATTTTCAAATAACTTGGCATAAATGTGTACCACAGTAGGACGACATGTCGTGCGCAAGACCCAGATCCGTAGCTCAAAGGTCAAGGTCACACTTAGACGTTAAAGGATAGTGCATTGATGGGCGTGTCCGGCTCATATCTTTGTCATCGATGGATGGATTTTCAAATAACTTGGCGTGAATATGTACCACAGTAAGACGACGTGTTGTGCGCAAGACCCAGGTTCGTAGCTCAAAGGTCAAGGTCACATGTAGACGTTAAAGGATAGTGCATTGATGGGCATGTCCGGTCCATATCTTTGTCATCGATGGATGGATTTTCAAATAACTTGGCATGAATGTGTACCACAGTAAGACGACGTGTCACACGCAAGACCCAGGTCCGTAGCTCAAAGGTCAAGGTCACACTTAGACGTTAAAGGTCATTTTTCATGATAGTGCATTGATGGGCATGTCCGGTCCATATCTTTGTCATTCATGCATGGATTTTAAAATAACTATGCATGAATGTGTGACACAGTAAGATGACGTGTCGTGCGCAATACCCAGCTCCATAGGTCAAAGGTCCTAAACTCTAACATCGGCCATAACTATTCATTCAAAGTGCCATCGGGGGCATGTGTCATCCTATGGAGACACTCTTGTTAGCTCACCTGTCACATAGTGACAAGGTGAGCTTTTGTGATCACCCTTCGTCAGTGCGTCCGTCCGTCCATCAACAATTTCTTGTCTGCACGCTAGTGGTTTCATTTATGATTTTATTTTAACCAAACTTGTATCACCATAAGATCTCGGTTCCTTTCTTGAACTGGCCAGATCCCGTTATGGGTTCCAGAGTTATGGACAATAGCAGCTTTATTTATGATTTGATTTTTACCAAACTGGCACACAACTTGTATCACCATAAGATCTTGGTTCCTTTTCAATATGGCGGCCGATTAACCGGTTCAATTCGATTTCATACAAAAGATTAACCGGTTTTAAAATTTTGAAATTGTCCCAGCCCTAGATAGACACATACAGTCCACATAATTATGCAATCTTGTGTGCATCAAATTGCAATGTACTGTGTCAGTGCATGTATGGGGTACATTCATCACCTTTAGTGATAGCACTAGTTTGGGCAATTTTAGGGGCCCAGATATGATCTCATTCCCCTCTCCAAAAAGTATGTTTTTCCCCATTAATTGTATTGTGAGGGAAAAAATTATGCAGATCATTTGTTTTAGTGTACACTGATAAGAAGTTTAGAGAATTAGTTACATTAAAAAGTGGCTTCTTACAGCCTCTTGAGTTGAACAGGAAATTCAAAAATATGATTTTTCAGCCCGCACTGACTTGAAAAAAAAAGAAGTTTTTCCAGAATCATTAACTTAATACATTTACCAAGATTTTGGTATATAACATCCTTTGTAATACTTTTGTGACCACCTACCCCTTGAAATAGGCCTCTTTTTAGCTCACCTGTCTCAAAGTGACAAGGTGAGCTTTTGTGTGCAGCGTCCGTCGTCCATGCGTGCGTGCGTCTGTCCATGCGTAAACTTTTGCTTGTGACCACACTAGAGGTCACATTTTTGATGGGGTCTTTATAAAAATTGGTCAGATTGTTCACCTTGATGATATCTAGGTCAAGTTCGAAACTGGGTCATGTGCGGTCAAAAACTAGGTCAGTAGGTCTAAAAATAGAAACATTGTGACCTCTCTAGAGGCCATATATTTCACAAGATCTTCATGAAAATTGGTCAGAGTGTTCATCTTGATGATATTTAGGTCAAGTTTGAAAGTGGGTCACGTGCCTTAAAAAAGTAGGTCAGTAGGTCAAATAATGAAAAAACCTTGTGACCTCTCTAGAGGCCAAATTTTTCATGGGATCTGTATGAAAGTTGGTCTGAATGTTTATCTTGATGATATATAGGTCAGTTTTGAAACTGGGTCAACTGCGATCAAAAACTAGGTCATTAGGTCTTAAAATAGAAAAACCTTTTGACCTCTCTAGAGGTCATACCCTTGAATGGATCTACATAAAAATTGCTCAGAATGTTCACCTTGATGATACCTAGATCAGCTTTGAAACTGGGTCACGTGCCATCAAAAACTAGGTCAGTAGGTCAAATAATAAAAAAACCTTGTGACCTCTCTAGAGGCCATACTTTTCATGGGATTTGTATGAAAGTTGGTCTGAATATTCATCTTGATGATATCTAGGTCAAGTTTGAAACTGGGTCAACTGCGGTCAAAAACTAGGTCAGTAGGTCTAAAATTAGAAAACTCTTTTGACCTCTCTAGAGGCCATAATTATTTTTCAATGGATTTTCATGAAAATTGGTCAGAATGTTCACCTTGATGATATCTAGGTCTGTTTCGAAACTGGGTCACGTGCAGTCAAAAACTAGGCCAGTAGGTATAAAAATAGAAAAACCTTGTGACCTCTGTAGAGGCCATAGTTTTCATGAGATCTTCATGAAAATTAGTGAGAATGTTCACCTTGATGATATCTAGGTCAAGTTCAAAACAGGATTACATACCTTCGAAAACTAGGTCAATAGGTCAGATAATAGAAAAACCTTGTGACCTCTCTAGAGGCCATATTTTTCAACGGATCTTCATGAAAATTGGTCAGAATTTTTATCTTGATGATATCTAGGTCAAGTTCAAAACTGGGTCACATGAGCTCTAAAACTAGGTCACTATGTCAAATAATAGAAAAAAACAACGTCATACTCAAAACTGGGTCATGTGGGAACAGGTGAGCAATTCAGGACCATCATGGTCCTCTTGTTTGGCTACAGTCACCCTACTATATCCTCTTGTTTGGCTACAGTCACCCTACTATATCCTCTTGTTTGGCTACAGTCACCCTACTATATGCTATGTTTATTCACTTATTATGTCCTTATTAAATTCTCAGGTGTTGGTATTTGTACACTTGCAGAAGGAGACAGGGAAGACAGCTAGAGCAATACGAGACACATGTCTTGAGAAAGATACCTTCGGACTCTTCTTTAAGGAAGGCTCCGTGTCAACAGAAGTATTACGTAATGAATGGGAATATGTGAAAAACAAGAGGCTAAAAGACCTTCCTGCTCACAGCTCTGCTATACCTCATGCTGGCATGAATAAGTATGTACCTCAATTATCGTTTGTTGTCCATCTTTTATGGTTTCTTGCATCATTTCTGCACTAATTTTCTTGCCCACCAGACTGGCATTTCCAGTGGCATCCCCCATGCCAGATAACTCTCATGCTGTTATGACAGCTAGTGATTCATGCATTGATTATATATTGTTTATGTAAGATACAAAAAAAATCAAAGCCTGCCAGCTTAGCTCAGTAGGTAGAGCGTTGGTCTACGGATCGCGGGATTGCGAGTTCGATCCTCGGGCGGGGCGTATGTTCTCCGTGACTATTTGATAAACGACATAATGTGTCTGAAATCATTGTGAACAAGTAAAATGGTAAAATCTGAAATTGAATAGGAGTAATTTTACTGCTGAAAATTTGTAAATGTGGAAAAAAAATACAACAGAAATCAGTTTTATAACATACTTCTTAGGTGTAACAACCATAGATTTGTTTGCAGTTCAATTTTAGTTCATAACTTTATCATGACATCACCGTACATCAGGGGTCCTAACTGACCAATCAGAGAGCTGCATTTTAGAGTACCTACCAGTTTCCACTTGGGTTTAACGAAGTGTATTTACAATGAACATATAGTTCCTTTAGAAATAAATATAGATACACTTTTAGAATTCAAGATTTTTCATTGCATACGCCCCAGATCATGATACTACAAACAACAAAATTTTAAAGTTTCATTGGAATCTTATATGGATTTAATACCTTTATTTTAGTTTAAAGTTTGAGATTTTACACACAGAGTTCATGATAAAGTCCCAGTAAAATGTAATCATTACCCAAGTGAAATAAGTATCATTCCACAATGTTTTGGACATGTTAAAGTTATGAATTCAGCATTCAAGTTTTTGATTCTTTTTCTCCCTTGGCTTGCTTTAGCTTCACACTCACTACCGAATCCAGTAGAATATATTCAATATCCCTAATATAACTGTTTTGGGGATAATTTTTTGTTGGTTTAAAGAATGTGTAGAGTGTTTGTTCACTTTTTACATTCTAAGAAAGAGACATTTTTGTTGTTTACTCTGCACCGGAAGTTGATATTTTAAATGGACCCGCTTTAAAATACACTACCATCAATATATATATAGGTTTCAGAGTTATGGCCCCTGAAAGGGCCAGAATAGCTATTTTGACCTTGTCTGCACTATAGCAGCTTCATTTATGATTTTATTTTAACCAAAATTGCACACAACTTGTATCACCACAAGATCTTGGTTCCTTTCTTGAACTAGCCAGACTCATAATGGGTTCCAAAGTTATGGGCCCTGAAAGGGCCAAAATTAGCTATTTTGACCTTGTCTGAGCAATAGCAGCTTCATTTATGACATTATTTTAACCAAACTTGCACACAACTTCTATCACCACAAGATCTTGGTTCCTTTGTTAAACTGGCCAGATTCTATCATGGGTTCATTTGCTATTTTGGCTTTTGCAGCCATATAGAGACTTCATTTATGGTTTGATTTGATACAAACTTCCAAAATACCTTCAACAACAATAAATCTTGGATCCCATGACGAATCTGTCAGATCCAATCGAAGGTTCAAGAGTCATTATATATCAGATTACCTCCCCTGATTGTAATCAAAATGGATTTATATCAGTAAGTACTCATAGTACTTATTTGAAATTTCATTTTTGTCATTAGTTGGACTGAGACAATCAGGGTAGATAACTGTGGACTGATTTTATGTCAAATTACCTCCCTTTATTTCAAATTAAAATGAGTTATTATCCATAACTTATGAAGACACTGATCTGAAATTGTATTTATGTCAACAGATGGACAATCAGTGAAGATACATAGTGACTGAATTTATGGCAAATTACCTGCCTTTGTTTTTTATCTAAATGAAAACATCTTAGCAGCTTCTAATGAGACTGGTTTGAAACGTTATGTCTTCCATGGTAAGAAATTCTTGATGGAACATTTATCGATATTAATACTTTACTAATATATTGTTGTATAGGCTTGTACCCTGTATCTTCTACATGCATATACCAATGCATGATTACCTCCCCTGATTTTAATAAAAATGGACTTATCTCAGTAAAAATATATAGAACTCATTTGAAATTTCATTATTGTCTTTAGTTTGACTGAGGCAATCATGGTAGACAGCTATGGACTGATTTTATGTCAGATTACCTCCCTTTGCTTCAAATTACAATGGAAAAGGGACTGTTACAAGAAAATGTTTATCCTGATGATATTTAATGTGTATGCCTATGTGCTGTATGTGAAAACTTGATCATATCATTTTGAGCAATGGTACTCAGGTGAGCGATATAAGGCCTTCATGGACCTCTTATTTTTCCTGTAGTTTAAACTGGACTGGACGAAACAGACTTACAGCATATATCATCAACAAATTATTTTATGTTTTCTGGGATACTTTTGTTCCATCATATTTTTTGCACTTTGAATGCAGTTGGAAATAAATTCATCCACATTACCTCGAACAATGTGTTCACCACAATATGTGCTTTCCCATAAGATGTCGTCCAGTATCTGTGACACTATATCATTACAAACAGAATAACTGTCTTTGTTGAACAACAAAATATCTTTTCTATTTTGTTAGTTTGTGCTGCAATTATTTCTGCGACCTCTTTCAGTACTAGAAGTGGCCTAATAAATTGTAACAAAGCGTTCAAGTAACACTGACCTGTGATTTTTCTGATAAATAGCAACATGTTCTGCCATAATGTATAACTAGTCGGTTGTCTAGGGTTAAGTCTTGTACATGATACGCAAGTGATTTTCAATAAAATGGGTATTAGGAATTTCAGTACGCACACTTTATGAATTCAGTTGGGTTTTCTGCAACTTTAATTGCTTAAATAGGCAAATACGCAGCTTATCTGGAGCTCTGATGCAAGAAAACATGAGTTATCCATACACTCTTGTTTATATAATACGAATTTCAACATTCTTCAGACAAAAACAGCTCATTGCATATATGAGAATGCCAAATTCACTTACAAATCTACTGATAATATATCATTTGCTTATTGTCATCACTTGCACACTACCTTAATCAGTGTGAAGATATTGTCATCACTGGTACACTACCTTAATCAGTGTGAAGATATTGTCATCACTGGTACACTACCTTAATCAGTGTGAAGATATTGTCATCACTGGTACACTACCTTAATCAGTGTGAAGATATTGTCATCACTGGTACACTACCTTAATCAGTGTGAAGATATTGTCATCACTTGCACACTACCTTAATCTGTGTGAAGATATTGTCATCACTTGCATACTACCTTAATCTGTGTGAAGATATTGTCATCACTTGCAAATCTGTGTGAAGATATTGTCATCACTTGCACACTACCTTAATCTGTGTGAAGATATTGTCATCACTTGCAAATCTGTGTGAAGATATTGTCATCACTTGCACACTACCTTAATCTGTGTGAAGATATTGTCATCACTTGCATACTACCTTAATCTGTGTGAAGATATTGTCATCACTTGCACACTACCTTAATCTGTGTGACGATATTGTCATCACTTGCATACTACCTTAATCTGTGTGAAGATATTGTCATCACTTGCATACTACCTTAATCAGTGTAAAGATATTGTCATCACTTGCACACTACCTTAATCAGTGTGAAGATATTGTCATCACTTGCATACTACCTTAATCTGTGTGAAGATATTGTCATCACTTGCATACTACCTTAATCAGTGTAAAGATATTGTCATCACTTGCACACTACCTTAATCAGTGTGAAGATATTGTCATCACTTGCAAATCTGTGTGAAGATATTGTCATCACTTGCACACTACCTTAATCTGTGTGAAGATATTGTCATCACTTGCATACTACCTTAATCTGTGTGAAGATATTGTCATCACTTGCATACTACCTTAATCTGTGTGAAGATATTGTCATCACTTGCACACTACCTTAATCTGTGTGAAGATATTGTCATCACTTGCACACTACCTTAATCTGTGTGAAGATATTGTCATCACTTGCACACTACCTTAATCTGTGTGAAGATATTGTCATCACTTGCACACTATCTTAATCTGTGTGAAGATATTGTCATCACTTGCACACTACCTTAATCTGTGTGAAGATATTGTCATCACTTGCATACTACCTTAATCTGTGTAAAGATATTGTCATCACTTGCACACTACCTTAATCAGTGTGAAGATATTGTCATCACTGATACACTACCTTAATCAGTGTAACAATATTGGAATTTAGCTGCATTTTGGTTATGATTACAGATCAACATTGAGAGTGGAACTGACAGTTATGCCAGACTTTCAGTTGGATGAGAAGGTGCATGGTTCATCAGAAGCTTTCTGGATCCTGGTGGAGGATGTGGACAGTAAAGTTACACTGCATCATGAATACTTTCTTCTCCAGAAGTAAGTTGACTTAACATACTATAAGGTGATTTAACATAATTACTTCTCACTTTGAAGTACAAAAATATACATACAATAGGTAGATATGCAGGGTTAGAATTTAATGTTGCTTCAACGTATTGTGTAAAAACGTCATCAATAGTTGCATATGTAGCATCATCTAGTGGGTCTCTACCAGAATTATTCAAATTATCCGCCTAGGGTCAAATATGGCCCCGCCCCGGGAGTCACATGGTTTATATAGACTTAAATAGGGAAAAACTTTGGAAATCTTCTTGTCCAAAACCATAAGGCCTAGGGCATTGATATTTAGTATGTAGCATCATCTAGTGGGCCTCTACAAAGTTTGTTCAAATTATCCCCCTAGGATGAATACGGCCCCGCACTGGGGGTGGGGGGGGGGAGGGGGGGGTCACATTGTGTCTATAGACTTATATAGGGAAAAACTTTGAAAATCTTCTTGTCAAAAACAAAAGGGCCTAGGGCTTTGATATTTGGTATGTAGCATCATATAGTGGGCCTCTACCTAGATTGTTCAAATGATACCTTAGGATGAAATATGGCCCCGCCCAGGGGGTCACATGGTTTATATAGACTTGTATAGGAAAAAAAACTTTAAAAATCTTCTTGCCTAAAACCACAAGACCTAGGCTTTTGATATTTGGTTTGTAGCATTGCCTTGTGGTCCTCTACCAGGATAGTTCAAATTATTCCTCTGGGTTGAAAAGAGGCCCTGCCCTGGGGTCCCAAGTTTTACATAGACTTATATGGGAAAAAACTTTGAAAATCTTTGTCTGAAAGTTCAATGCCTATGCTTTTGATATTTTGTTGGTATCATTGCCTAGTTGATCTCTAACAAGATTTATTGAAATTTACCCCTTGGGTGAAAAGAGGCCCCGTCCCAGGGGTCACTTGATATATGAGTTATATAGGAAAAAATACTTAAAATATTATCAGATCATATTTCCTAGACTGTTTAATTATATTTACCTGATAACCCCAAGTGATAAGGGGTTGCCCGACTGTGACCTTGACCTACTGACCTACTTTCTTGTTTTTTAAGATACAGCCTTGAAATTCGGATGACATGTACAGTTTTGCACACTGGTCTTAAAACTGACTTTTAGTGACCATGAATATGACCTACTGACCTACTTTCTTGTTTTTGAAGCTTTAGCAAAGAAATTTGTTCAAGCAAGCAACTTAACTCAGGTGATCGATATAGGGCCATCATGGCCCTCTTGTTCAAAATGTACTGTCATTTTGCAAGTATGCGAGGTTAATTTCAAACCCAGATATGTGATCTATTCATAGTTTACCAAATGTATGCATTTCATTAAATGGTACATCATTAGCTCGACTTTTCGAAGAAAAAGTAGCGGTATTGCACTCGCCGTCGCCATTGGTTAAACTTTTTTATAAAGTCAAATATCTCTGATACTATCAAAGCTATTAACTTGAAATAATGCACGGAGGGGCACCTAGGGTCTTCCTCCACCATCAAACCTGGAAAGTCGCCATATGACTTAAAATTGTGTCGGTGCAACCAAAAAAAAAAAAAAAAAAAATGACTTGAAACTTAAAATTTTTTGTTTTTGATAAAGTCAAATATCTCTGTTACTATCAAAGCTATTGACTTGAAACTTTAAATAGTTATTTACTATCAAAGTCTACACCAGGAGAAACAACCCCAAAACTCTGGTTTGAATTTTGACAGAGTTATGTCCCTGTTTAACTCGGATTTTTTGGTTAAAGTTTTATAAAGTTTTTACTGACAAAGCTCTAATTCAGAGTCAAGCACTGAGAAAAGTCGAGCGCGCTGTCGTTTTATATTTCAAAGGATTTTTAACTGTTATTGGAACATGATTGTTGTCTTTGATAGAACTTCAGGTTTTACAAACTACAGGTATTATGGCCAGACTTTACAATTGCAACATTTGTAAAAATATGGTCTGCATTGATATAAGATTTCATATGAAAAATATTTTTGATGTTTACAGTAAGTTTGCCAAGGATGAGCACTATGTGAAGTTCTTTGTGCCTGTATTTGAACCCTTGGCGCCACAGTTCTTTATCAAGGTGGTTTCTGACAAGTGGATGGGTGAGTTAAACAGTTCTGGTTTAACACTGATGACAATTGCATTATACAAAACAAGTCGTTTGTTTTTCAAGAAGTAAAACTCCAACTTTGAGAGTGTTAGCAGGGGTCACACTGGGAATTTTTTTCTCTGTGCCACTGCTTTTTTTGAAGATAAAATTATGAGGCCAACAACGGCGAAGTGCATAGCATTGACGTTCTTGTAGGACTACATTATATGTACCAAAGTACTCATACTACTCAAGAAATTAATGTAGTTATTACATATTTCTTAGTAACCTTTTAAAAAGCTTTTTGAAAATCAATTTGTGTTAATTTCTAAAATTATCATTTTTAGCTCATCTGATTTTTTGAAAAAAAATGATGAGTTATTGTCATCACTTGAGCGGTTGTCGGTGTCGGCGTCGGCGTCGGCGTCTGCGTCGGCGTTGCCTGGTTAAGTTTTATGTTTAGGTCAGCTTTTCTCCTAAACTATCAAAGCTATTGCTTTGAAACTTGGAAGACTTGTTCACCATCATAAGCTGACCCTGTATAGCAAGAAACATAACTCCATCTTGCTTTTTGCAAGATTTATGGCCCCTTTTGTACTTAGAAAATATCAGATTTCTTGGTTAAGTTTTATGTTTAGGTCAACGTTTCTCCTAAACTATCAAAGCTATTGCTTTGAAACTTGGAATACTTGTTCACCATCATAAGCAGACCCTGTACATCAAGAAACATAACTCCATCTTGCATTTTGCAAGAATTATTGCCCCTTTTGGACTTAGAAAATCAGTTTTCTTGGTTAAGTTTTATGTTTAGGTCAGCTTTTATCCTAAACTATCAAAGCTATTGCTTTAAAACTTGCAACACTTGTTCACCATCATAAGTTGACCCTGTACAGCAAGAAACATAAACTCCATCCTGCTTTTTGCAAGATTTATGGCCCCTTTTGGACTTAGAAAATATCAGATTTCTTGGTTAAGTTTTATGTTTAGGTCAACTTTTTCTCTTAAACTATCAAAGCTATTGCTTTGAAACTTGCAACACTTGTTCACCATCATAAGCTGACCCTGTACAGCAAGCAACATAACCCATCCTGCTTTTTGCAATAATTATTGCCCCTTTTGGACTTAGAAAATCATTTTCTTGGTTGAGTATTATGTTTAAGGCAACTTTTCTCATAAACTATCAAAGCTATTGCTTTAAAACTTGCAACAGTTTTTCACAATCATAAGTGGACACTGTACATCAAGAAACATAACTCTATCCTGCTTTTTGCAAGAATGATGGCCCTTTTTAGACTTAGAAAATCATGGGTAGGACAATATTTCTATTATACAAAAAAATCGATGAGCGTCACACCCCAAGGGGGTTGCCTTGTTAAAACTCTCCCTTTTAATAAAAAAAAATCTGAAAAACACTTTTTAAAATAAAGTTTAAAAAAGAAAAAAAAAAGTTTTTTGCCTTCCCTATAAGTGGGTGGGGTCGATGCCATGCAGTTTTTTTTTCTCAAAAAATACTTAAAAATAAGAGCCCTTTTCAACGTTGTCAATTTTTCTTAAATGTAGACTTTTTTTTGGGCTTTTTATTAATTGCAAAAAAAAATCTCGTCAAAAAATGCAAAAATATCCAAAATTAGGGTCCGAAAACGGGCGAAAATTCGGAAAAAAAACGTAAGTTAGTTAAAATTTTGATAAAAAAACCTGTTTTTTTTATTTTTCTATCATCATACATTCAATACTTACAATTTTTTTGTTTGTCTAAAGCTTTTTTTATTTTTTTTTGCCCTAACAACCCCTTGCAACATGCACAAAATGATGATTATAATTACCCAGTTTTTTTTATTCAATAATTAATTATCGCCAATTAACTCCCGACAAATAAAAAAATTTGGGAAAAAATTTGGCTCCCCCCCCTTTCAAAAGGGAGGTTGTGTTACACAATTATCGTTTTTTCCACCTTTTGGTTCGAAAAAAACTGGAAATATTCGAGTTTTTTGAAGAAAAATACTTCTGCCATTTTCCCCCAATTAAAAATTTTCGGACCACATTTTTTTTTTTTGTCGCAAATGGCTCAAGGGCGAGGGACAGCGTGACCCCTGGTGTTACAGAAACCATGTACATGTTTTAAAAGTATCAGAAAATAGAATACAACAGTTTTTAGTAGAAATTACTCATATAATTTTTTTTAAAAATTAAACTGAAAAAGCTTGATATGCAGATGATCAAGACAAAGGGCGCAAAGGCAAGCAAAAACCATCCAGCCGCTAAGGGGGAAAATTTAAAGGGTGTATCAAAACGGGGGTTTTATTTTGATTATTAAAAAAAACCTTTAGCTTGATAGAAGATGAAAAAACATTATGAGCCCAAAAAATTTTAAAATTAAAATTTTTATTGAATTGTAGGAGCAAGACATTTTTATCAGTTTTCATTCCGTACCCCATACTGCCGGAGAAATATACCCCACCATTCCATCACCTGAACGCCAGAGAAGTATACCCGACCATTCCGCATGTACTGCCGGAGAAGTATACCCAATACCCGATACTGCCAGAGAAGTTAAAACCCCCCCATTCAGTCACCTGATACTGCCGGAGAAGTATAACCCCCCTTCAGTCACCTGTACTGCAGGAAGTATACCCCCCCATTTAGTCACCTGATACTGCCGGAGAAGTATACCCCACCATTCCGTCACCTGATACTGCCGGAGAAGTATACCCCACCATTCAGTCACCTGATACTGCCAGAGAAGTATACCCCACCATTCAGTCACCTGATACTGCCAGAGAAGTATACCCCACCATTCCGTCACCTGATACTGCCGGAGAAGTATACCCCACCATTCCGTCACCTGATACTGCCGGAGAAGTATACCCCACCATTCCGTCACCTGATACTGCCGGAGAAGTATACCCCACCATTCAGTCACCTGATACTGCCAGAGAAGTATACCCCACCACATCACCTGATACTGCCGGAGAAGTATACCCCACCATTCAGTCACCTGATACTGCCGGAGAAGTATACCCCACCATTCAGTCACCTGATACTGCCAGAGAAGTATACCCCACATCACCTGATACTGCCGGAGAAGTATACCCCACCATTCAGTCACCTGATACTGCCGGAGAAGTATATCCCACCATTCAGTCACCTGATACTGCTGGAGAAGTATACCCCACCAGTCTTATACTGCCGGAGAAGTATACCCCACCATTCAGTCACCTGATACTGCCTGAGAAGTATACCCCACCAGTCTTATACTGCCGGAGAAGTATACCCCACCATTCAGTCACCTGATACTGCTGGAGAAGTATACCCCACCAGTCTTATACTGCCGGAGAAGTATACCCCACCATTCAGTCACCTGATACTGCCTGAGAAGTATACCCCACCAGTCTTATACTGCCGGAGAAGTATACCCCACCATTCAGTCACCTGATACTGCCAGAGAAGTATACCCCACCAATCTGATACTGCCGGAGGAGTATACCCCACCATTTAGTCACCTGATACTGCCTGAGAAGTATACCCCACCAGTCTTATACTGCCTGAGAAGTATACCCACCATTCAGTCAACCTGATACTGCCTGAGAAGTATACCCCACCAGTCTTATACTGCCTGAGAAGTATACCCACCATTCAGTCCCTGATACTGCCTGAGAAGTATACCCCACCAGTCTTATACTGCCGGAAGAAAGTATACCCACCATTCAGTCACCTGATACTGCCTGAGAAGTATACCCCACCAGTCTTATACTGCGGAAAGTATACCCCAACCATTCAGTCACCTGAATATGCCTGAGAAGTATACCCCACCAGTCTTATACTGCCGGAAAGTATACCCCACCAATTCAGTCACTGATACTGCCAGAGAAGTATACCCCACCATTCAGTCACCTGATACTGCCGGAGAAGTATACCCCACCATTCAGTCACCTGATACTGCCAGAGAAGTATACCCCACCATTCAGTCACCTGATACTGCCGGAGAAGTATACCCCACCATTCAGTCACCTGATACTGCCGGAGAAGTATACCCCACCATTTAGTCACCTGATACTGCCGGAGAAGTATACCCCACCATTTAGTCACCTGATACTGCCGGAGAAGTATACCCCACCAATCTGATACTACCGGAGAAGTATACCCCACATCACCTGATACTGCTGGAGAAGTATACCCCACCATTCAGTCACCTGATACTGCCAGAGAAGTATACCCCACCATTCAGTCACCTGATACTGCCGGAGAAGTATACCCCACCATTCAGTCACCTGATACTGCCGGAGAAGTATACCCCACCAATCTGATACTACCGGAGAAGTATACCCCACATCACCTGATACTGCTGGAGAAGTATACCCCACCATTCAGTCACCTGATACTGCCAGAGAAGTATACCCCACCATTCAGTCACCTGATACTGCCGGAGAAGTATACCCCACATCACCTGATAGTGCCGGAGAAGTATACCCCACATCACCCGATATTGCCGGAGAAGTATACCCCACTAACAGAGTTGTTACATCTGGACTTTTAGCAATCCCAACTTTGAATTCCTGTGCAGTGAAAATTTTCCATTCTTCAACCCAGTACAAACACAAGGTAAATTCCAACAGTGTATTTTTCTTAAGTTTGGAATGCTCATTAAATTTAAATCTCAAAGCAGGGTCACATTCACATTGTTATATATCTCTTTGACCAGTTGTTCAGTGTAAAAAGTAGGGATGGAAAACTCGAAAATCAGCTGAATATTCGAAAATGAAAATCAAATTCGAATATTCGTAAGTTAGTATATAGTTCTGTTTTTCAAAATAAGTATAATTTATTTTGGGCAATATAAGAATGCTAATTCTGCAGAATAAAACAGTTTGTTCTGTCGTGTTTGTTTATCGCGTATCAAAAGATGTTCAATTAACAAGAAAATTGCAATGCATAATTGGCAGGTGCTACTGTTACTGATTAACACATACAGTTTGCAACAGGCGTAAATGAGATGCATGTCAAAAATTGTCCCAAGAAAATTGCAACGCATATTGTCAGGGTCATGGTAACAGGTTAACAGTTTGCATCAGGCGTAAATGTGATGCATGTCAAAAATTGTCCCAAGAAAATTGCAACGCATATTGTCAGGGTCATGGTAACAGATCAACAGTTTGCATCAGGCATAAATGTGATGCCTTTATATCTTTTGTTCATTCTTATTGGTGCCTGTTTTATGCAACAAATTTTAGAATTATTATTTTTTTCGAAAACAATACCAAACTTGTAGATATTGGCAATCTTTTTGCAATATTTTGTACAACATTTCTTACGGTCCACAGAATCGGTTTTCATCCACAGTGCCCGGGCAATCGGCTGTATTTGAAATAAAATTTGAAGCGGCTTATAATAAAATCAAGGAGTAATATGTGATTGATGCATAAGATCGTGTTGAACAAGGTTTAAATCTGCCTTCGTTGAGTTTATCTGCTTTTTACACGCAAGTTCAAAATTTTCAAAACGGCAGGGCTTATACAACAGCGCGATACGTGCTTAAATTGGATGACCTGCAATTTTTAGCGACTATTCATAGAATAGTAGAGCTATTGGACTCGCCCATGTGTCGGCGTCCGCATCCGTGTTCCAGTTTGGTTAAGTTTTTGTATGTAAGCTTGTATCTCAGTAACAACTAGAGGGAATGGATTGAAACTTCACACACTTATTCACTGTGATAAACTGACTTACATTGCACAGGTTCCATAATTGTTTTTTTACAAAATGATGCCCCTTTTTCGACTTAGAAATTTTTGGTTAAGGTTTTGTATGTAAGCTGGTATCTCAGTAACTACTAGTGGGAATGGAGAACCTTGATGAAAGCTAGGCCGAGTTCGAAAATGGGTCATCTGGGGTCAAAAACTAGGTTAAATCAAAGAAAAACCTTGTGTATGCATAGAGGCTGTATTTTTCAATTGATCTTCATAAATTTTAATCAGAATGTTTACCATGATGAAATCTATTTTAAATTTGTAAATGGGTCATCAAGGGTTAAAAACTAGGTCACTAGGTCAAATCAAAGAAAAACTTTGTGTATGTTATAGAGGCTGTATTTTTCAACTGATCTTCATGAAATTCTTTCAGAATGATTGCCTTGATGAAATCTAGGCCAAGTTTGAAAATGGGTTATATTTGGTTTAAAACTAGGTCACTAGGTCAAATCAAAGAAAAACCTTGTGTGTGCGCGATATAAACTGTATTTTTCAATTGATCTTCATGAATTTTAGTCAGAGTGATTGCCTTGATGAATTCTAGGTTAAGCTTGAATATGGGTCATCTTTGGTCAAAAACTAGGTCACTAGGTCAAATCAAAGAAAAACCCTGTGTGTGCAATAGGGCTGCATTTTACATCGGATCTTCATAAATTTTGATCAGAATGTGTGTCTGGATGAAATCTAGAAGGAATTTGAATATAGGTCATCAAGGTTCAAAAATTAGGTCACCAGGTCAAATCAAAGAAAAACCTTGTTTACGCAATAGGGGCTGCATTTTACACTGGACATTCATAAAATTTAGTCAGAATGATTGCCTTGATGAAATCTAAGTCATGTTAGAATATGGGTCATCTGGGGTCAAAAACTAGGTCACTAGGTCAAATCAAAGAAAAACCTTGTGTATGCAATAGGGACTGTATTTTTCAGTTGATCTTCATAAAATTTGGTCAGAATAATTGCCTTGATAAAATTAAGGTCGAGTTTGGTCATCTTTGGTCAAAAACTAGGTCGCTAGGACAAATCAAAGAAAAACGTTTGGTATGCGATAGAGGTTGTATTTTTCAATTGAGGTTGATGAAATTTGCTTAGAATGATTGCCTTGATGAAATCAAGATCAATTTCGAATATAGGTCATTTTTGCTCAAAACTAGGTCACAAGGACAAATTGAAGAAAATACTTCTTTACACTTAAGACACCACATTTTTGGTCCAATCTTATCGAAAATTGGTCAGAATATTAAATTTTGTTTCCATTAAATCACTAGGTCAAACATGTTTACACTATTATGGTGTGTTTATCAGTTGAGCGACCTAGGGCCAACTTATTACACATTAGTCAGGATCAACATAACATACATTTATTATGTACACTTAAAACATTCATTTTCTGTTAAACTGTTACACTTAAAACATTTGTTTTCTGTTAAACTGTTCTTGACTAATGAAATTATTTACTTCTTAATAAATCCTTAACTTTTTGTCGGATACATTTTTTGCCATTCCTTACCACAAACTCTTCCGGCAAGGGATACCAAGTCATTGAATTTGCGTGTTGTTTTTGAAGCTTTATCGCTTACCATGCTATATTTCTATAATGATTTTATCCATCTTTCACTTTGGACAGTACTTCGGCATGTGCAGGCTGATCAAGATCTACACCTGTCGCTAAGGCAAAATCACTTGTGTCCAGCATGGTAAGGGTTAGAATAGAAATTTGTTCAAGCAAGCAACTAAACCCATGTGAGCGATACAGGGCCATCATGGCCCTCTTGTTTATGTTCAGATGTGGAAATCCGTGAATTCATATACCCACAAAATAGCCATTTTAGTCCAAACCACAAAATTGAATGATTTTACAGTATACAACTTTATTTGAATGTTTCAGCTATGAGTGACAGCATTGGTAGGCCAGTGTGGATAAGTAATTTCCTGTCAACATTCATCCAATTGTTAACTCAAATTTGAAAAAAAAAAGAAATGGAGAGAAGGGCTTGGAAATGGAGAGAAGGGCTGGTGATGTTGCCCAACAGCCTGCTGCAGGTGCAGCAAAGGATGCTTTTAGCAAAGAGATGTAGTAAGTAATTTATGTATTTTAACCTTGACCCTGCTAAATTTCTACAATGGACTGGTCCATCATTCAATTTGGGCAGTACCACTTACTATTTGAAGGGGTGTTTGCTGAAAATGCACTGACTGAATAGTCAGCAGTGCAGACCAAGGTGAGCCTGCATGAATGTGCCACCAGGGGCATCAAGCATTTATTGAACACAGCTCCTTGTTATCCCCCGACGAAAGTCATAGGGATATAGTATTGGCGTTGTCTGTCCGTCATCTGTCCGGAGCCATATCTAGGAAATGGTTGGGAATATTTATACAATACTTCATATACATGTTCACCATTATGAGATTTTGCGGCACACCAAGTTTCAGTCAGATTGCCAAAGTAACACCAGAGTTATGGCCCTTAGAAGTTTCTAGTGTTAACTATATAGGGTACTATAAACATGGATATTTCTGCATCATAACTTTTGATATATTTGACCTATAACTATGAAACTTAAACAGAATTTAGATCACCATAATGTGTTTGTGTTCACATAATTTCGTTTTGATTTATTGAGTAAATTAAGAGTTATTGCCCTTTAATTGTATAAAATCCACATATTTGTACATAAGAAACTTACCATTTGGTAGAATTTCATTAAATTCTTTCATTCTTTTCCATGAACATTTATTGTAAACATGTGAAGTTGTGTACCCTTACCTTGATCACAACCCCTCCCCCTCTGAACCCCCCCCCCCCCCAACCCCCCAAAAAAATCATTCCTTATTTTAGATTTTTTTCAGTCTTCATATACATGTTCACCACTATGAGGTTATGGGGCCCATCAAGTTTCAGTCAGATTGCCCAAGTAACACCAGAGTTATGGCCCTTAAAAGTTTCTAGTGTTAACTGTGTAGGGTACTATAGATATGGCAATTTCTGCATAACTTTTGATTTATTTGACCTTGAACTATGAAACTTAAACAGAATTTAGAGCACTATAATGTGTTTATGCACACACAATTTCGTATGGATTTCTTTTGTAAGTTCACAGATATTGCCCTTTAATTGTCTAAAAATCCACAGAATTTGTACATAACAAACTTAGCATTTGGCAGAATTTCATTAAATTTCTTTCATTCTTTTCCATGAACATTTATTATTAACATGTGAAGTTGTGCACCCACACCTGGTCACCCACTTGCCTTTGTCACACACCCTCCCCCCCCCCCCCCCCACCAAAAAAAAAAAAAAATTCAGTATTTTAGATTTTTTTCAAACCTTCCATGAATAATTATCAACATGCAACTTGTACCATTCCCCCACCTGGCTCCCCCCCCTACCTCGCCCCCCCCCCCCCCCACCACTTCACCCTTTTTTTCATTTGTAATTTTCCATTTAGGCCAATATTTATAATACACATGTGAAATTTTGTTTCCTCACCCGTCCCCCCACCCCCTAAAAAAATAAGTATAGATACATAATTATATATATTTCCATCCCATTTTTTTTTTTTTTTTAAATGCTCAAACATTCAACATGTTAAGTTGAGACTGCACAAACCTTACCCTCAGCCATGTTCAAGATATCTTACTTGATTGTGTTCTCTTAAGGACTTCTGTTCTTTTTTCAAATGTACATGTTAATCAGCAACACCTGGTGCCTAACCACTCGAAGACAATATTTCGTTCACATTTCAGATAACTGCATTTAATTTTAAAAGCTAAGCTTATTAGAGTAAGGATATCCCATTCAAAATAAATTCTTTAGTCAGGATCAAAGTATCATACATTTATTATGTACTCTTTAATTAAACATTTGTTTTCTGTTAAATTGATTTTGACTAATGAAATTATTTGCTTCTTAGTAACATCCTTAACTTTTTGCCGGATATATTTTCTTTGCCGTTCCTCACCACAAACCCTTTCAGCGGGGGATACAAATTCATTGAATTTGCTTGTTTTTTAATAAATTGAGTTTTTAATTGACAGTTTGTGTATTATTTGACCATTTTCTTATCAGGGATGTGGCGCAAGTAGAAACTGACAAGGCAGCGAAGCATTCTTGTGTAGATGATGACAATGACTGTATCTCTACAAAATGAGGAAAAAAGGTCAACACAGTCATCATCAACACTCTGTCAACAGAACTGCTGTCAGAACAAGGAAAAAACAGTTTCCATGCCAAACTAGAACTGGAATGTCATGTGCAGTAGACACAGCTTGGCACAAAAGGAGATTTAACAGTTTAACATGTAAACTCTAATTCTGTAGTGTTATCCAGCCTATTCAGCTCAATGGGTGAGAGTATATTTATCTAGGAGTTTGTCACGAGGATACAGTTGATGTTGAGAAGCTGCCAGATCCTGTTTCAAGAGGGGAGTTCAAGCCTGTAACCCTGGTTCCTGGAGAGCCAACATACATTACATTTGATCTGGAAACTGCCAAACCTCAGTAAATATTTCTTGTAAAATATTTCTATGATATTTGTAAGGTAAAAAACATCTGAATATTTCCAACTGAAACAGCACAGAAGGAAGTAGAGAATCATAACTATGATAGAAATGTTTTTTTATTGTAACTTGACAAATTGTAACTTTGTGTATTTAGACACTACACAATTATCCACTTTTTCATAGGTTGATATCAGGATTTATCAACCTGAAAAGTTATATTCACCGAGCCAAAGGCGAGGTGAATATAATAGTCCGATCAATTCGTAACAGAAAATGCCAAAATACTTAAGAAAATGGGAAAAGCACCAAAATTGGCACAGCTTATTAAAGCTTAGAAAACATTTTTTTCATGGGACCCATTTGATATCTGTCAAGATGGCCCGCCAAAACTCAATATTTACCTTACAAGATTCTAATGAAAGGTCATTATATTTACATTCATCCCCAAAATGCACCAAATATAAATGTATATGATAAAATAAATCCTAAATTTTCATCAAATGCAAAAATAACAATTCAAATGATGTTAGTTTCTTTCTGTTTCCATGGTTACGGCTAAAATCTAGCCTTTAAAATTTAGTTTATTATCATTGTGTGTTTTTCATATTTTAAAGGATATTTTGTTTTACTATGTAATTTATATTGTTTTACTTGCATTCCCTCCACAGCAGCATATTGAAACATTGTTGTTATTTTCTTACCAGTGTTTAGCCACAGGGGCACTTATGGGTTGCCCCCATATGCATGTCAATACGTCAGCCATGCAAAGTACTTTAAAACTACAGCAGATGTTTTCATGATACGTGGTACATGGATAGATTGCAATGTGGAGAATGCCAATGTCATTTAAATTTGTTCCTATGGTAATAAATGTTGTTGCTATGGCAACAAATAGTGCACGAATATGACAAAAAGTGTCATCCTGCATTTCTTCAAAACTAGGAGAGATTGTTTCTTGAGAAATTTTACATAGATAGGAGGAAAAATTAAAAACATGCTTGTTATCTTATTTTTAGCTCACATGTCACAAAGTGACAGTGTGAGCTTTTGTGATCGCGCAGCGTCCGTCGTCCATGCGTGCGTCCGTGCGTAAACTTTTGCTTGTGACCTCTCTAGAGGTCACATTTTTCATGGGATCTTTATGAAAGTTGGTCAGAATGTTCATCTTGATGATATCTAGGTCAAGTTCGAAACTGGGTCACGTGCGGTCAAAAACTAGGTCAGTAGGTCTAAAAATAGAAAAACCTTGTGACCTCTCTAGAGGCCATATTTTTCACAAGATCTTCATGAAAATTGGTCTGAATGTTCACCTTGATGATATCTAGGCCAAGTTTGAAACTGGGTCATGTGCCTTCAAAAACTAGGTCAGTAGGTCAAATAATAGAAAAACCTTGTGACCTCTCTAGAGGCCATATTTTTCATGGGATCTGTAAGAAGGTTGGTCTGATTGTTCACCTTGATGATATCTAGGCAAAGTTCGAAACTGGGTCAACTGTGGTTAAAAAACTAGGTCAGTAGGTCTAAAAATAGAATAACCTTGTGACCTCTCTAGAGGCCATATTTTTCACAAGATCTTCATGAAAATTGGTCTGAATGTTCACCTTGATGATATCTAGGCCAAGTTTGAAACTGGGTCATGTGCCTTCAAAAACTAGGTCAGTAGGTCAAATAATAGAAAAACCTTGTGACCTCTCTAGAGGCCATATTTTTCATGGGATCTGTATGAAAGTTGGTCTGAATGTTCATCTTGATGATATCTAGGTCAAGTTTGAAACTGGGTCAGCTGCGGTCAAAAACTAGGTCATTAGGTCTAAAAATAGAAAAACCTTGTGACCTGTCTAGAGGCCATACTTGTGAATGGATCTTCATGAAAATTGGTCAGAATGTTCACCTTGATGATATCTAGGTCAAGTTTGAAACTGGGTCACATGCCATCAATAACTAGGTCAGTAGGTCAAATAATGAAAAAACCTTGTGACCTCTCTAGAGGCCATATTTTTCATGGGATCTATATGATGGTTGGTCTGAATGTTCATCTTTATGATATCTAGGTCAGGTTCAAAACTGGGTCACATGAGCTTAAAAAACTAGGTCACTATGTCAAAAAATAGAAAAAAAACGACGTCATACTCGGTTCAAAACTGGGTCATGTTGGGACAGGTGAGCGATTCAGGACCATCATGGTCCTCTTGTCTCCTTTTGTACATCATTTTGTCCGTCTGTATGTCCGTCCATCATTCGCAAATGGCGGATTCTTCAATAACTTCAAAAGTGCAAATTCTAAAGACTTCTTTATGAAACCTTGTTTATAGATGGTAGGTAATATAGAGAATATGAAGGTCAATTAACTATGACACCAAGTACGACAACTACCCCTTTCGGTTTGAGACTTCGAAATGCAAGAATAGATTATAGCGACGGGTAGTAGTATCAAATGAAACAACATTCCTTATTATAATTATGCACCCGCAGTCACAATACCTGCATAATAAATTGATCACATAATCATTGATTATGTAATGCTAACTGTGTAACAAAGAAGAGTAAGGCTGAAAATATAAAAGTTGCTTTCACGGACAGCTATTCTGTGAAATATATTACTCTGAATAGTGAGCTGAAATCTGAAATAAAGTACATATCAGATACTCGTGTCAGTACACACAAGCACGAGATTGTCGACAACTTGCATAAGGCAGTGCAGAGCATTTAAGCACTTTTGACAAATTACATCTTCATCGACAGCCTTTATCTAGGTTGCAAATGCACTTGAGGAGCTATTGGTATGAGATTCAGGTACTTGAGGCAAAAACTATTAGAAAGGTTCCAATATATCAAAGATATCTCTGGTCAACCGTATTTATCTTGACTTGGAATTTTAGGAAAGTGATAGAACATCTGACCTCCATATGTGCCCGGCAACAGTTTTCAGTATGTTCAAGAGGTGTAACAGACGATGCAGGAATGCACACTATAGCCCTAATCTTTGTGTGAACAGATGGTTGATAAGCTACTTGACATGTTTTGTTATAAAGAAGAGTATCGAAAGCCACCATCTGTACCACATAAATATTATATGAACAGTTTGTTTGTAGGAAGGCTTGATTCACCAGTAAGCGCGAGCTGTACTGGTTAGTTTTGTTTGACAAGACAGTGTTATTCTAAAACTGGACTGTTTAACTGGTAGTGGCATAGCCTTACAAATGGTAAATAGATAATATTTGTTGTCTTAAAACTAGTAAATTGGTATTAAAATTGTGTTTTGAATACATGTGCTCATTAGATAAATCCTCAAGTACTCACATTCAGTATGTCCTTATCTACCAGTAATATATTTTAATTTCAGTAAAAATGTCCAGAAATAGATATTAGAGCACATTTTTTTTTTTTAGAAATAATAGATTCTGCTTCTAATTTATACCCCCATCACACTCAGCCACGTTCCCACTACATCCTAAAAACTGTCGGGACGCAGTAAGAACTTGTACGATGTAGAAGGAATACAGTAGACACCGATAAGAACATGATAATTATGGTTTCCACGAGTGTAGAGGAATCGGTCGAACTTTGGACATATTCAAAACAAAAGTAGTGAGGACGTGCTCTAATCAGTAAGCAGGAAGAACTTAGTAAGGACGTAGTAATGATGTAACTAAAACCTAGTAGGACATAGTACAAGCGTGGTGCGGACAGGAATGACTGCATGGCGTGCTCATTGCACTGTCACTGGGTTGTCATTGCATTCTGTGCTATAACCACGCTACGTCCATGCCACATAGAATACCGCATTAGGTTATCAATACGTTCTTTCGGTGCTTAACATGCCTATGTAATGTTTGCAGCAGGTTCTCACCGTGTTTGTTTCAGATTTCGAGATTTGAGTATGAATACTGGATCCAATTCCCCATCACTTCGTTTTCAACCAGCTATGGGTATGATCGCACATCATCAGGAATTACCACATAACCACGGACTCAGCAGCACTGGTAGCTTGTAGTGATTTCTGGACCTTCGTATACCCTTTGTATGCCTTTGCTTTTTCCACCAAAGCCTCTCTGTAAGACTGCTCTGATTTCTTCGTGGTGGTGGGTGTGTGGGGGGGGGGGTGCTTGTCGTATATTGTATTTGATTGTTGTTGAGTGTAGACGCAGACACAATATAACTTGCAGAAGGAAGGAAAAAGAGGCGCGAGGCGTAGTATTTATAACTAGCCGGGGAATGCAGTGAGAAGGTGATAAGCGCATGGTTAAAGCATGGTAAGCGAGAGGTGCAATCTGACTGGTCGTACTAAGAATGTAGTTAGAACGCATTGGACGTGAAGATGCGTGTGGTAAGAAAATTAGTGTAAACATGTTAGATGCCCTGAGAACCTGGCAAGCATGTTGTAAGGGCGCAGTATGAACTTTAGAACTGCACATCTTTCGAGTTTGACCCCCGTCCCCACCACGTCAAAATTTTCAGGATACAGTATGGTATTCATGGTCTGCGTCTGAGAGTGATCAGGGCATTAGTGACTGTACATTATATGCTTACGACATTAAACTATAAAACTATTGTTATGGCACAGTGTGCTACAATTTGACAAAAACAGAATATTACAGGAACATGCAAATGTAAGTTGGATTACACTGATCAACCGGCAATGACTTTTTCCCAAAGACATCATGATGGTCTGACAGGCCAGGGATGTTCACATGGTCTATCGCACTAACATAGTTAATGAATTATATAGTTTTACTAAGTGTCATTAGTTCTCTTAGTGTAAATAAATTGAAATGAATACATTAACACTAACAAATTCTGAGTCGCGAAAACTAATGACAAAGTGAAACACATGTCATTTATTCACTAATTAATACACACTACAGACAAACTTCGTTTGCTCAAACTCTGTTCATTCGAACACCATTCTTCACTTGAACCTATCGTCAGGTCCCAACTATATTCATTTTTATAATATATTCTTACACCACTCAAACTACTGATAACTCGAATACATTTTGTCGGTCCTGACGGGTTCCAGTTAACGAAGTTCGAATGTATTTATAATAATTTACAATTGTTGTAAAGCTCTGCACAGGTCTGTTGCCATTTTAAACATTCTTGATATGCCAGTTACCATTATATACTTAATTTTGACTCACATAAACATGATAAATGCATTCTGACTTTTCTTCTGCTTAATAGCAAATTTTATCCAAGGGAGACAACTGTTTTCATTTTTGTTGGAAGAGCGGTATTTTTAGCTCATCTGATTTTTTGAAAAAAAATGATGAGTTATTGTCATCACTTGAGCGGTTGTCGGCGTCGGCGTCTGCGTCGGCGTTGCCTGGTTAAGTTTTATGTTTAGGTCAGCTTTTCTCCTAAACTATCAAAGCTATTGCTTTGAAACTTGGAAGACTTGTTCACCATCATAAGCTGACCCTGTATAGCAAGAAACATAACTCCATCTTGCTTTTTGCAAGATTTATGGCCCCTTTTGTACTTAGAAAATATCAGATTTCTTGGTTAAGTTTTATGTTTAGGTCAACTTTTCTCCTAAACTATCAGAGCTATTGCTTTGAAACTTGGAATACTTGTTCACCATCATAAGCAGACCCTGTACATCAAGAAACATAACTCCATCTTGCTTTTTGCAAGAATTATTGCCCCTTTTGGACTTAGAAAATCAGTTTTCTTAGTTAAGTTTTATGTTTAGGTCAGCTTTTATCCTAAACTTTCAAAGCTATTGCTTTAAAACTTGCAACACTTGTTCACCATCATAAGCTGACCCTGTACAGCAAGAAACGTAACTCCATCCTGCTTTTTGCAAGATTTATGGCCCCTTTTGGACTTAGAAAATATCAGATTTCTTGGTTAAGTTTTATGTTTAGGTCAACTTTTTCTCTTAAACTGTCAAAGCTATTGCTTTGAAACTTGCAACACTTGTTCACCATCATAAGCTGACCCTGTACAGCAAGCAACATAACTCCATCCTGCTTTTTGCAATAATTATTGCCCCTTTTGGACTTAGAAAATCATTTTCTTGGTTGAGTATTATGTTTAAGGCAACTTTTCTCATAAAGTATCAAAGCTATTGCTTTAAAACTTGCAACAGTTTTTCACAATCATAAGTGGACACTGTACATCAAGAAACATAACTCTATCCTGCTTTTTGCAAGAATGATGGCCCTTTTTAGACTTAGAAAATCATGGGTAGGACAATATTTCTATTATACAAAAAAAAATCAGATGAGCGTCAGCACCCGCAAGGCGGTGCTCTTGTTGTTAATATAATATGTTTGAATTTATTCAAACAGGTGATTTTAACTTATTATACTGATGACTGTAAGTGTCCATATAAGTTTTATAGATAATATTAGGTATTTCTGAAAATAGATACATGTATGGTGGCCATCTTGGATTTTTCGGCCATATTGGATTTTTTTGGAGTGGGTCTCATGCTCATTTTTAGTGTTTTGCCCTAAAGTAGTTATGTACCAAGATTTGTGCTTTTCCCATTTTCTGAAGTATTTTTACACCATTTTACTGGACTATAACTTTTTGAGGGTTAATAAATCCTGATATCAACCTATGAAGAAGTCAGTAATTGTTTTATTACATGAATAAATGTATAGTCAGTCTTGTTATTACAATTTTTTCTTTAATAAAGAAATAAGGAATAAATTTAGACCAAATCAGGTTGATATTGGTTTTCCAAGCACCTACTTCGATCTATTTTTATTTTCATACTATTTATAACCCAAGATAAGTTGATATGATATGTACTCATTACTTTTCGAACCATTTTCAGCCAATCAGAAAAACAATAAAATACAGTCATGTAATAAGTATGTTTATATTATTGAATGACAATTACTGACATTTGATAGGTAATTACAGTATAACCTATGCTATAGACCACCAGAGAACAGACACCATCTGGCTCGTATCATATTTTATTGTTGTTGTCTTTGCAGTTTGAGGCGGACAGTTTCCTCATCTCACACTGATAGCTGCTGCAGAGCTGAACAGCCGGACAGTTTCCTCATATCACACTGATAGCTGCTGCAGAGCTGAACAGTGGACATTCCTTCAATACATACGTTTTACCTAAAACACTGATCACCTCAACAGCCCAACATGTTACTGGAATTGTAATGTCAGGTAGTAACTCTGTCAGTAAATGGAATGCCAGTGGAAGCAGAATTTATAACTCCCATCACTGGAAAAGTTTTGTAAATGGCTAGAACAATTTGACAATGTCATTCTGGTGGCCCGCAGTGGCAGAAGATTTGACTTTCCAGTTCTGATGAAAGCAGTAGCTTGTTGTAAAATTCTTGAGAGCTTTTTTAAATGAGTGTCTGGATCTGTTGATTCTCTAACAGTTTTACGCAAACTTTTTCCTAGCAGTTTCTCGTACAAACAAGATCTTGTCCTGGAATTTTGAGTGAAAGTTATGGAGAGTGAAAGCTATGGAGCACAGAATGCCAAGGAGGATGTTAAAGCATTAGGAAATCTTTGAAAACACTTGTCAATATTGCCTAAAACAATGCTTTCATTTAATTATTCTCCAAAATCTGTACAACAAATATTCAGGCCTCAACCTAAATCATTTGAAAATAATTGTCAGGCACAAGGGAGAAGATGGGCATGTACATTGTTGATATAGTGAAGGACAAGCATGTGTTACAAACATGAAGAGGACATTAGAGACAGTTATTCCAAACCTTGTGGAGTACTTAAAAATGATTTTATCTTACCTCATTGCTTATGCTCCATATTTTAATTTTAAAAGAGTAAGAAATGTTCAAAAATGATGTGTCTTGATCTGTATGTCAAGTTTTATGCTTTGATTAGGTTATCTTTTTTGAACTCGTAGAACATATTATTATATGTATATGAACATTTTACTTTTTCAATGAGATGTGGAACCAAAATTTGTAGTCCTGTTTGGCGCCATATAACCTATACCCAAATAAATGAATAAAATAATCAAAAGGATTATTACTACTACATTGTATATTTATTTTAATGTACAAGTGTTACATGCATTTTTCATTAATGAAAGTAAAAAAAATGGGAGTTCTTTGTTTTAAAATCCTATGAATTTAGGTTTTACAGTATAAAGCTTTTGTTTACATTTTACCCCTACTCTAAAACAAGATACTTTTAGAAAATCAGATGGTAAAAAGTAGATAATTCTTTGTGTATTTGTTTCATACAATGATACAAATAATTTGTATTTAGTTACTAAAAATGTAACATTTATAACCTTTAGAAAGAAAAAAAAATGTTGAGACCAGAATTTTTTCCTTAAAATTGTTAAATTTACCACTGGGGATATAGGAGATAAGTATTTCAAGTAAATTCTTGTACAAATGTATGTAATAAGTCTTCATATATTTTTTTTCTTTTATTTATTTAACGTTGTTTTAGTAGTGAACTAACACTGAAACTGTTGTATTTTGATGAATTTGAAAAAAATATATATATAGAATTTTGCGTAGTTTATTTCATTTTCCAGTCAAATCGGCTGTCGAGTAACTGTTGTGCTGTTTATGATTTTATAACTTTTTTTGAATGGTTAAAATCATTTAAAATTTTAGAAATAATTCACCCAAGTGATACTGATAATAAAAAATAAAAAGCTTGGTCAGATTTGAAATGTGACCATTTAGGGCCCTAAATCCTTCATTAACTCATTTTAGATGTGTCTGTACACGATGCTGCATGGCACCTATGTTACTGTTGCAAACAGTGTCCTCCAACCTGCCCTTCCATGTTTCTAGCTATTTGTGAACAAGTGACAAAATGAGTGTTTGTAAACTGTCCAGTCAGTTTTCTGAAAACTTTAAATTACATTTCTTGTTTTTATTTGCTACAGTACATTTTATAGCTTTAAATTGTGCAAACTATAGCAAAAAATGATTTTGGGCAACTTTCAAGTAAAACAACATTTAAAACAAATATTGCATGTGTCGAGAGTATAAACATAATTAAAAACTCTGTGATATTTGTCAGAAATAACTGTTGAAGTGTCCTAAATTTTTTTTTCTGTTTGTAATCAGCACAACATGAAAGCTCTTTACTAGTGATCTCTTCGTAACTAAGTTCTCTTACGTACATTGTTTAATATGAGCTTTCCAAGTTCTAGCTGCCAGGTCTTGAAATTTTGAAATCAAGTTATTTCAGTAATAATATACTTGTCCATCTTTCAATATGGACAGTAAGTATTGTAAATGGTTTATTTCCAGATGCTCTCAAAGAGGCTTATGTTCTCCCAATATCTATTTTGCCTAAAATTTCCATTTCTTCTTGAAGGTGGATAATCAGATTTTGGCCATGTAACGGATTTGTTCGAAACTTTAGCATCTGATCATTTACACTCATTTATGTTCACTTAACACTTAATACAAATTAGATTTTCACTGGAGGTATTTTTAAAATTTCATTTTCCTATCCTGGTTGCCCAACCAAGATAGTTATTTTATCATAAGTATAAATTTGATAAACATACTTTGCCTAAGGAAATGTATAAATATTAGACATACTGTAATATATTTGTAAAATATTTGCATTAAAAATTATGTATTTAGATGGAATTCATTAGAAACGCAAGTTTGAAAAATTATTATTACCTCCCTTTGCCTATCTTGGTTGCGCAACCAAGATAGATAGGAAATAAATGAATTCAGAAGCTACACACATCTTTAAAACTTGCATTTTGGTTCAGATTGTTCAATAGTTGATATGTCTATCAAATGCAAATGTAAAACTAGACATTGTATCGAAATAAAAAGAAATACCCAGCTTTTTATATACTTTCATATTAAAGGGGAGTAATTACAAAATTTTATAAAAATAATAAAATATACATTTCAAATAGGAATCTAACTCTATGTAATCGGTCTTTTTGTTCCTTAAATAATTCTCTACCAGAATATACAAAAAGTAAAAAATGTCATTAAATGTTGATTAAATGTGATTGACCACCTTTAAAGGAAACTTAACATCATTCACAAAACTCAATCAGGATTCATGTCATACAGCACTAACTACTGGCAGACTAATAGAAGCATGGCTTTCAGATATAGATTCTGGTAAATATGTTGGAACTGTTTTATGTTTTTAGATATCTGAAAAGCTTTTGATCTTGTTGGCTATAACATTTTATTGCATAAAATCTATTGCATATCATTGAAACTATCATTTTACGGATAAAAGTGTTGAATTTTTCAAATCATATCTATGAAACTGAACCCAAATGATAAAAGCGAGAAACTCCAAATCTAAAAGTATGCTTGTAACCTCTGGAGTTCCTCAAGGTTCAATTCTTGACCCACTTTTATTCTTGCTATATATCAATGATATCGCTTTAGCTTCAAAGAGTGGCAATATAGACCTCTTTGCTGATGACTGTACTAAAAAATCAGATTATGATTTAGATAAAGTGCAAACTAAACTCCAGCAGAATTTAGATGTTGTGCAACTGTTACAATGGTGCAATTTAAACAATATAATTGTCACTTCATCCAAAGATTGTAAGAGGTGACTAATAGAGTCTTAACACTTGGTTTAGCTGTAACTCTGTGATTCCAGCAGGTATGCAAATTTTGATTCCATACCTCGTGTTTTTATTTCGATGTAAACGAGATGTGGAACCAAAATTTGTAGTCCTGTTTGGCGCCATATAACCTATACTGTGTTGGTGCACCGTAAAACCCAAATAAATAAATAAATCATCCAAAGAAAACAAAATGCATGGTTTTGTTTACTAACAAAAAAGTAACAATTGTAAAGAACTATTTTTAAGTATTTCCAAGCAAGTAACAAAAAAATGTCAAGGTGCAGAAATTATGTGGTGTTTATATAGATAACACACTGTCGTGTACTGTTCAAATTGAAACAGTTTGCACTAAACTTGACTCAAAAATAGCATTGTTGAGACGTATATTGTACTATATGACAGATGAAATGGAAAACATTATTCATTAATAATGCATAATTCAATATTTGATTATTGTTGTACTATATGGTGTCAAGAAAATAAAGAGTTCTTTAAAGAAAATAATGAAAACATAAGGTAGAGCTGCAAAAAATAATTTTGAATGAAACATTCCAAACAAGAACAAAAGATATGCTAAAAGAACTTGGGTGGATGTCATGTAATGAAAGATGTAACTTTCACACAAGTTGTCTTATTTACAAAGCTTGCAACAATTCAGCACCTTCATATATCTTTATAATTTTAACCTTTTCTAGCAATGAAACATACAATCTAAGATCTGTTGCTCATAGTGACATAGTTATACCTTAACATCATACAGATTATGGTAAAAAAAACACTTCTGTTACAATAGTGCAAAATGTTTGGAATTCAATACCAAATGAAATGTGCTCATCATGTTTTCTAACATGTTTTAAAAAGAAATATAAAAAGTGTATCTTGCATTTGACTGCCTAAAGAATCTCTTTGTTTATATCAGCTGAATTATAACTATGCCATTATAATATAATTATGCATGTATATATTATGTTACTAATTGATTGCCTAAATGGAAATTGTATTAATGGATACTTAAAGGTAATACCGTATAACGGGTTATTTTTACTGCTGTAAAAGTTTAAGGATTTGGTGTAAAAACACATGATTTTATTTTATTCGATTTTAAAATTTACCAAATCACAAGGTCTACCTGTTTATTTGACTTTATGTGGCGAATATATAGGAGGCCAATATTTACGAATCTGATTTGGTCGTAAAAAATAGTAAAAATTAGCAGCAGGTAAAAAATACCCATTATACAGTATCTATTTTAAAGGGTATTTGTCTAAGAATGAATGTGGTATTAATTAGCTTATGTGATAGTGTAAATTTTATTTGGTGGTTGTTGTTGTTCAGAAGGCCACATTTAAAAGTAAGAAAGTATCATATGTACTTTTCACTGATCTGTATCTTCATGTGCTACCTTCTATAGATAAAGATGTTATTATTATAACAGAAGACAATCCACATTTTGTCTAGGTTTTTTTGGCTGCTTACTTATGCCTAAAACTGTAATATTATTCTTTCAAGCATTTTTAGGGTGTTTGTCATACAGTGTGTTTAGCATTGTTTCAAGTATTTATTTTGTATGTCAAATACACATCAGGTTGCAACATTTAAGGGTATTCTTACTAAACATACTCAAAGTTAGACATGCCCCTCCCCCACTAAAACTTTCGCACCCCAACCAAACCAAAATTTTGGATCTACCCATGAAAATTACAAACTTTGATGCAGCTAGTTTTCACATACAATAACCTGTGTGATGGTTCAGGCAAATTCTTTCAACTTCATTACAAAAGCAATGTTTAATTTTAGTCAATTTCTAAATCTAAAGAAAGGATTAATTCTTTGTTCATAGTGTGTTTTTCAGTACTGAGTAGTTCAATAAAATCTAATGGAAGTTGTTCATAGTCAAAGAAAAAAATATTTGTGAAATTTTAGAGAGTAATGTTCTGGATTACTTATCATAGCCAGAAAGCAAGAATTTAATTATTGGTGAATTTTTTGAACTTTTTCTACAGCTAGAAGGGAAATGCTTCAGGATCTATTTTCTACTTTGCTGAAATCTGGACATCTATTTGTCAGTTGTGTTTTAAGTGTCATAGATGATGGAAAAAATAGATCCTGTTTTGCCAAATATAGAATTAATGCTCATTAACTAAAAATAGAAGTAGGCAGATACAGTAAAACTCCTTTGGAAAACAGGTGATGTAGGTACTGTGACTCTAGGAAGGTCGAAGATGAACAACATTTTACTCTTAAACTGTCTCAAGTATTCCACTCTCAGGGCGTATTTCATCAAAAAAGTTTTTGAAAAGTGTAAAAACTTCGCTACTGTCTGGTATGAACGAACTAATATTTCCTCTAAGTAATGATGTGTCCATTTTAAACCTGTTAACCAGATTTATATATGACTGTTTTTGTCTTAGATATAGCAATGAATCCAATTAAATTATCCATTCTCATAGTTTTTCTCATGTCTTTAATGCATATGTTGTAAAGTTGGATTTTTACAACATAATGTTACATAATACATGTACATAGTTCCAGTATTGCATAATATAATCTAACAGTCTAATATTTTATCATCAATATTTGTATTTTCAAATAGTATAATATATTGAGTTTTGAAAGCATAGACTTTTAGCTAGTCTGTTAAGGCCATTCAGCTAGTCTATTAAAGACTGCTGATTTATCTATGTAGATCATTCTTCAGTATATTCATTTATGATACTTTACTGTTGTTTATATATTTCATAGTCATCAGTACTTTCAGTGTATCTTTAATGTTAAAAACTGCATTTAATATCATTACATACTTTCATTTTGTATTTTCATCAGCTATTTTTAGGCTGATCACTACCAAATAGAATGTAAGCCTCCGCTGGTCTAGTCACAAGTAGTCCAAATATAAATAGTACTGATCTTTTTTCTTTCCTAGTGCATTTTCTCGACAGCAACGTGCTTACTTTTACCCTACCGCGTTTCAGTATATATCACTTTGCATTCTGTTGATATCGGCATGTTCCTATTGCATGCTGGGTAAAAATGGCGGCGCAAGAATTTAATGTCTCGAAAAGAGAAATTGAAAGAAGCGAAAAGTAGTAAATTCAGCAGGTTGTATTTACCGAACTGTAGTTTCCTTATATAAAAGTTAACACCCCCTTTTCTTTTTCTTTTTGTAAAGTAGCGATCTAGTTCTTTATGGGAATATAAGACTCTGAAAATCTGATATGCTAGAATTTTCGAAAAACCGTTAGGAAGTAAGTGGATTTTATATGAAATAAAGAAGAGCTGGATTTAGTGGTGTTCAGCCTTTTAGTAAAACCAATAGCACACTCTCGTATGTAAGAATCTGTGACGTCACCGATAAGGTCGGCTATCTAAAAATAGCACAAGACTCAATTAGCGGACAAACAACCAGTGTATTCATTGTACAATAGCATATTAAGTAAACCATAAATTTTGCCTTTGTTCAGGTTTCTAGCGTGTACATCGCAAACTAATGTTTTTTCTTCAGTTTTTATTTCACTAAACTAGCCGAAAAACTCTTTATTTTATATCCATGTTAACATACCGCTTTTTCATCAATATAATTATAATGAATGGATGATGTTATTATATTATTCTGTTCATTTTGTGACACATCCAGTTTTAAAAAAGAATATTTAAAAAAATAGAGTAACTTGGAAAATGTATTAATACGAAATAGAAGGCATTATTTAAAACAAAAATGTATTCACAGATCCAAATTGTTCTTCCTTGGTACTGTCATAATTATATTAACATTTTATTTTTGTAAAAAGTATTCTTCCGTTTTAAGTGTTTATAAATTCAATACATCTACCTGAGAATGTAAAAAGAAATGTTATGACCGCATATTTAAATTCATTGAAATTCCGAAATGTGATGAACAACGTATATTTTAAAGTAAACTGTCATACACATTATTATTTTCAGCCACATATTCAGTTATTCAATTAACACCTCTGTAATATACATCTGTTTTTTTTTTACAAATGACCCCTTAGTGTGACATAATAAAATATAGATATTTGACTTTTGATAGTAACATTTAGATGTGAAAAAGTGTGAGGTTATGACAAGACGTAATTTTTATGCTCTGCTCAAATTGTAAATTTTGATAGAAATACTGAACTTTGTGACTTGAGATTGACATTGATCGATAACTGAGAAAGTGCACTTTGTGATAGTGTGTTTATAGTGTTGGAAAACTGGATTATTTTGGAGTAATTTTTGGATATAAAACTGTGAGTTTTGAAATATTTTGTCAAACTTTTCTCGATGTAAACTACTGTGTATAACGCATGATTGATTTTGTATACCTTTGAATATATAGTGGCTATTGTACTGGCTCACTGACATAAATTTATCGGCGATAATTGAGGATTAGTACAAGGTGTACTGATGGACTATCATTGAACATTTTCTACGGAAGCGCGTTGTGGTCACAGTAATAATGGGCATTGATATTGATACCTATCGTGCTCGAATTGGTGCGTTTGCGTTGTCAACTAAAGTGAATAAAAGGTGCTATAAATACGGGAAATATAATAAATTCACGAAAGGATCTGACATTCACCTGAGAAGTTTCATATGTTGTACATATTCTTTGTTCATTACACTAGCGCTATCTGGAGTTATGATTTCACATGAATGGTTAAAGGAGAAACTTTCAGAGTCGCATACAGAAATATGCACATGGACATCTTTGTCAACACATGGGACGATGCAAGGATATATGTCATCTTGTGTTTCGTTCGGAGGACAGTATAGCTATTATTACAGACGTTTGTTGATATTATCGTCCGATGTGGAGACTAACCCTGGACCCATACAGAGTCCGGGTATGAGTATTAACCCTGATGACCCCACCATTGACCTTAACACGAGGTTGATTCTGTATGCTATAGCTGACACTAAAGAGGAAGTTAAAGGAGTTAAAGAGCAAGTTGTTTGTTTACAAAAAGAGATCGGAAGTCTGAAGGATGAAATCAGATCGGTTAAAGCAAAAGTTGATATACTTGAATACGGACAGGAAGTACTGAATAGTGATGTAGCGACACTGTCTCTTGCAGATGAAACGAAGGAAGAACGCTTGACAAATATTGAAATACAGTTAAATATTATGGAGTCTGAAAGGTTGAAACCGTCGCTACGAATTTTCGGTCTAAAAGAAACGGAGTCAGAATTGGTATCCTTGGAGCATGTGTTGTCTGAAAATGTTTTAAATGTAGTTGGAAAACCGGATGAGCTTAACATAAATTCGATTGATAGTGCTAAAAGGGTCGATGAATTGAAAGATGATGAACCAAGAATGGTGATTGTAAAATTTAAGAATAGTGATCATAAATTTGAGTTATTCAAGTACAGAGAAACTTTAAGAGATAGAGGAATCCGGGTATCGAATGATTTATCATTCCTACAGCGACAAAAGCTAAAGGAGCTCAAGAAGGAAGGACTAACTGGCTACTTTAAAAACGGTAAACTTGTAGCCTTTAGACCAAAGGCAGCACCGTTGACTGGCGACTTTGATGGACAATCCAGAACATTTAAACGAGCCGTTAGACACCGGGATAGGAGTCCGGATTTAAATCCTGCCCCGGGTATGGATACTGTGACCTCGGATGATGATAGGCCAGCTCGAGTCAAGGTAAATTCCAGATAGGATGAAGGCCAAAGCCCTGTACAGACGGACATACATTTTTTATCTTGGAATATTGAAGGTTTCAAATCGAAATTGTTTGCTACTGATATAATTGAATTTATTAAAAAATATGATGTAATCGGAATACAAGAAACTTGGGATTGTGACTCTGACTATTGTAACAAATATTTCAATGAATATACAATTTTCTCTTGTAATGCTAAACAGTCTTTTGCAGGAGGTAGAGCTATGGGTGGTGTAACAGTTTTGATAAAAAGCAACATTGCTAGTTATTTTAAACGTGTTTGTGACAATTTTAGTTTTGGAGTGATGTTAATAATAGATAGCAAGTTACTGTCTTTAGATCGAGATATACTTTATGTATCGTTATATATACCACCAGAAAATTCGCCAGTTTATAATAATGTTGTCATGTCTGCGTTGCAACAACTAGAAGACCATATTATAAGTAATAATTTTCTAGACACTGCTTTACTTTTATGTGGCGATTTTAATGCCAGAACTGCTAATCTTCCTGATTACACAGTATGTCCGGACAATATACCGGAGTTAGAAGAGTTTAGCGATATAATTGACAGTGATATTGACATTGAAAGGGTATCGTGTGACACCAAAACTAATAAATTTGGACACGAGCTGTTAGAGTTTTGTAAAGTGTTCTCATGTTATATTGTGAATGGCCGCTTTAGTAGATATGATGGAGGTGATGGCTTCACTTTTATTAACAATAACGGATGTAGTGTCATAGATTATTATATTGTGACGAAACATTTGTTTGATATAATTACATTGTTTGAGATCAATTCTTGCACTGAAAGTAGTCATGTTCCTTTATCGTTGGGTTTGAAGATAGAGCAAGGTGATATACCTGTTAATAATTGTAAACGTACTGACATGTTTTATGACCTAAATCAGGATAATTGTGAGGAGTACTTAAATTGTTTATCCGAAAACATCCTAAATGGGTTTTTTACAAATCTAGAAACTATGTTGTCAGATGATGAAACACATATAATTCAGTAATTCAGGAATTTGAAACTGTGATTTGCAACAGTAGTACTAGTTTTCAAAGGTAAGAAGAAAAGGCAAACCAGTTAAATACAATGAATGGTTTGATATAGAATGTAAGCAGGTAAAACGTTCTACTAAAAAGCTTTTGAAACGATTCAGGAAACACAGGTGTGATGAGAATTTGAATGCTTATGTAGAAAGTAAATGTAGATATAAAAATTTGTGTAGACATAAACGAATGTTGTTTAACAGAAAATATTTAAATAAAGTCGAGTCCTCTGTTAATAACTCCAGAAAATTCTGGAATGAAATCAAACGGGTATTAAATAAGCCTAAATCAGAGAATATTATATCATTGGACAAATGGTATGATCATTTCAGTAATTTATTTTCGAATACTGTAGAAAATAACCATGTATGTGACAATGTATGTGTCACTTTTGATATAGATACAAATTTTGATGATATAGAACAGTTAATTTTTAACTCTGAGATTACTAATGAAGAGATATTACATAGTGTTAAAGCGCTGAATATAAATAAAGCGTCTGGAGGTAGTCTTGTACCCCATCAGTTAGTGTATGGCGTACATGTATTGTTGCCATTTATATGTAAACTTTTTAATAGATTGTTTTCTAGAGGTGAATTTCCAGATAACTGGGCAAAATCAGTTATTATACCACTACACAAAAAGGGCAGTTATAGCGACCCTGATAATTACAGGGGTATAGCATTACTAGATGTTTTTAGTAAAGTGTATATATCAATAATTACTAAAAGACTTACCTTTTATGTTGAGGCTTATAACAAACTTTCGGAATCCCAAGCAGGTTTTAGAGCGGGTTATACTACAGTTGACAATGCTTTTATTTTATATTCCATTGTTAATAAATACTTATGTATGAAAGGGAAACCTGTATATGTAGCTTTCATAGACTTTCAAAAAGCCTTTGATTCAGTCGATCGGTCGATTTTGTATGATATATTAAAACGAAATTGTGTAAAGGGTCACTTATATAAGTCAATACAGGGCATTTATTCATCAGTCAAAGCATGTGTAAGAACCAACGAGGGTGTGTCAGACATATTTACGTGTCCGGTTGGTTTACGCCAGGGCTGTAGTCTGAGCCCCATTTTATTTGCAATGTTCATAAATGAACTTTATTCAATGTTATGTGAAGATAACATCAGAGGGATTCAGTTATTTCCAGATATTGTTGAAATTTTTTTGCTTATGTTTGCTGATGATATTGCTTTGATTTCTGATACTGTTGTTGGCTTACAAAAACAATTAAATGTTTTATATCAGTTTTGTTTAAGGAGTAAATTAATTGTAAACATCACGAAATCGAAAATACTTGTATTTAAACGAGGTGGAAGGTTGGCGAGAAGAGAAAAATGGTTATATAATGGCAAACAGCTTGAAATTGTCAATGGTTTTACTTATGTCGGTATATTCTTTACAAACAGATTATCAATGTATAAAATGGCAGAGGTCATGTCTGTGAAAGCGAAGAAGGTACTTATGTACATTTTTAGTTCTCTTCAACATTTATCTTGTCTGCCATATAAAACGTTTTTTAAAGTGTTTGATTCGAAAATTGCATCTATTATGTTGTATGGTTCTGAACTTTGGGGTTTAAAACACCCACAATGCATAGAAACAGTACAGGTATATGCTTGCAAACGATTTTTGAATGTATATAACTCTGCATGTAATGATGCTGTACTTGGGGATACAGGAAGATATCCTATGCACATATATGCTTCAAAACGATGTATTAAATATTGGTTAAGATTACTTAATCTTCCTAAAGATAGATATACAAGATTGTGTTATGAAATGCTTATGTATTATGACAATATAGGGTATGAAAATTGGGTTACTGATGTTAAGCGTAATTTATACAGCAATGGGTTTGGATATGTATGGGAAACACAAAATGTTGCAAACCCAAGGTTATTTCTAATTCAGTACGTTCAAACTTTAAAAGACCAGTTCATACAAAACTGGCAGTCAAGGTGTAGAGACAATATTAAACTGCAATACTATTGTAACTATAAATACTGTTTTGGAGTTGAAAAATATATTATTGCAATAGATGTTGAGAAATTTAGAAATTGTATGGCAAGATTCCGTAGCTCTTCGCATTGTTTAATGATAGAAAAAGGTAGACATTATAACATATCTAGAGAATATCGAGTATGTCTGTACTGTGAAACTGTACTGGAAGATGAATATCATTTCATGTTATCATGCCCTTTATATGCTGATATTCGTAAAAAATATCTACCTATGTATTATTGTCAATATCCAACCCTAGAAAAGTTTTATTCTTTGATGTCAGACGAAAATGTGAATTTAATTAGAAAAGTTGCCATGTATCTTTACTACTCTTTTAAAGAGAGGGACAAATATTTAGAAATGTTCAGTTAAATATGAATTCTGATATGCATTGTTAACTATAATACGTCATCATGGTTTAACATTGACTATGCCGTCCAGCTGTTTATGTCATAACCTCATGCATTATGTTTATCTCATGTTGTATATATTGTATTTGGGCCGGAGGCCATATAATGCAAATAAATTGAATTGAATTGAATTGAATTTAGATGTTACATGTATCTGACAATAAACATGTTCGAATCTAATGCAACACCATTATTTTCTTCCAAATCATACATGTATTTTTAATAAGGAAATGTTTGACGGGTCCACACCGACCACAGCTGACATCAGGGATCATAATCAAGTTTGCATTTTGTGTTGTGTGAATCAGTGGTTTAAAGTGAAATACATGTAGTTATTGTAGTTATGATTTTAATTCTGATGATACATTCTTTGAACATCATGAATCAAAATGATTTAGCATTAAAAGTTTCAACCGCAAGTGTTCTTCAGTGTGTTGAATTAGAAAATATTGTAATTTGTTATCAAGACTGTAAATCATTCTTCTGATGCAAGATTTTAATAGTATAATATGGGGTAATGTGCATGCTACATGCTTTTTAAATAGTGCTCTTTATTTGCTTGTAGGCCGTTTTGAATTGTTTCGTTAAAATAATATGTCTGTATTATATTATTATATAATAATAGTATATTTTGTATATTCCTTACATTCATTCCAATTTATTTCTTTAATTAGTTATTTATAGTTTCATCTCTTTTATTTATTCTGTTAACAGTATATTTAAGTCTTTTTGTAAAATGTTAGTTTAGAAAGATAAGTAAAAATTTGGTTGGTTTTCAAATTTATTCAGCATTTGTGTTTTATTTTCCCTTTCAAAGTAAAGGGTGGTGTCATCCTGAGGTGTCACTTATTCTGATGTAATAATTAACTACAAGTAAACAACTAGTTTAGACCATTTCTTCAAAGCAAACTATTAAACGAACATATAGACTGTTGAACAAGACACCGTTAAACAAAATTTTTATTCCCCACAACACATCTGATTCCTTGATATTACTAGTCGTGATATAATACTGTACTAGCCATAATATTATATTCTGTTATATAACTAGTCATAATATTATAATATAATTTTCTGCCAGTATTACATTATTCATAATTTTAACATGTCCAAAACATTGCGGAATGATACTTATTTCACTTTGGTATTGATTACATTTTACTCGGACTTTATCAGAGACTCCCTGTGTAAAATTTTAAACTTTAAACTATAATAAAGGTATTAAATTGATATAATATTTCAATGAAACTTCAGTTTTGATCTGTGGCATGTGCAGTGAAAAATCTGACTTTGATTTCTACAATAGTGTGATATTTATTTCTAAAGTCATATTTTGAGTTTTTCTTGACTTGGTATATTTTAAATGTTTAGGTTGTACATTTTTACATAAAATTGATTCATTGTCATTGCCTTTTGCTTCTTTCCATATTATAATGTTCTTCTTTCAGGTTTGTTATATCTGTATATAGTTTATTACGTTTGATGTTCTGTACATAGTTATACATTGTATACAGTGGACCATATTGTTAATCGGTTTTGAAAAATGTATCCAATACCATTATGTTATCCACTTTAAATAAAGTCGTTACTTACTTACTTACTTCTACCAAAGTCTTCCTCATGCACCCATAACATATGAATGTCTCGGTCTTGTTATATTGTGGCTTGAAACTTTTAAGAAGTAAAATCAAATGTACTTGAAACTTGTTATACTTTATGCTCTCGTGATGTAAATAGCATATTGTCTTCATGTTTTGTCTGTGAGATTTCTGTAAGTAAACTTTAAAAACCATTTGATTTTAGTTAATTTTATTAGTTTTTAGCTCACCTGAGCCAAAAGCTCATGGTGAGCTTTTGTGACCGCTCAAGGTCCATCATCCGTCTGTCAACATTTTCTAAAAAAATCTTCTTTTTGAAAACCACTCGGCAGAATTACACCAAACTTCACAGGAATGATCCTTGGATGGTCCCCTTTCAAAATTGTTCAAAGAATTTAATTCCATGCAGAACTCTGGTTGTCACGGCAACTGAAAGGAAAAACTTTAGAACTCTTTTTGTCCAAAACAACATGATGTAGAGCCTTGATATTTGGCTTGTAACATCATCTTATGGTCCTCTGTCAAAGTTGTTCAAATTGTGCCTCTGGGGTGAAAAGAGGCCCCACCCCAAGGATCAAAAGTTTTACATAGACTTATGTAGTAAAAAACTTTTAAAAACTTCTTGTCTAAAACCACATGACCTAGGACTTTGATATTTTGTATGTAGCATTGCCTTGTGGTCCTCTACCAAAATTGTTCAAATTATATATATATATATATATATATATATATATATATATATATATATGAATGAAAAAAAACCTTTAAAAATCTTCTTGCCTGAAACTGCAAGACCTAGGCTTTTGATATTAAGGTATTGGACCCCTAATAGTAGTGTTTTAAAAATGGCATTTGCTTGGTATATTCTTAAAGTTGACCATGTTTGACACTGTGTTGCAAATTTTAAACAACTTTCACCGTGCCGTTTTTTGTAAAAATTGTATAATAAATGGTATTTCCTGGCGCTCAAGAAGAGACAAAATTCAATGTGATGGCCACTATCTAAAACGCTTGCACAGAATTCATTACAACATTAATTTTGATAAAAGAAACATGAAACTATTGTTAAACAATTATAAAACACAAAATAAAACTTTAAAAATCATTTTTGTCTAGGGTGCCTCAAATAAACAGATTTAATGAGACAGAATTCTAACTCCAACATTGAAAAATTAAGGTCGAATCCAGTGGGTCTGTTTTGAATTTTGCTCACTTCATTAAAAAATAACCTTGGGGCAATAGTAAAACCTACCTGCATTTCTTCCACAACATGTAATCTAACGAATGAAGGCAAAATAGAGAACTTTTACCGCACGTAACTCAGCATTTTTAAAGATGTCTAACTCTACCCCTTATGATTCAGAGGTAAATTCACATTAAACAGCAAAAAATCGCTTATAAAATGAAAATTTTCCACTTTTGTACAATTCATCCATAATTAGTCTTGAAAGAAGTAAAAACTTCCTAGAAAAAAAGGAAAACATGGAGAAAAAAAATTTGGTCCCAGTGGGATTTGAACCTACGCCCCCCTGAAAATTGCAGTCAAAGTAGGTTTATGGTAGGAATTGAATACTCTTCAAAAAGGAGATACTCTATTACGGGTCCAATACCTTAAGTATGTTGCCTTTCCTAATGTTTCTCTACCAAAATTGTTCAAATTATGTCCCTAGTTTCTATTTATTACCTCACTTTAGAAAAGTATACTCTGATTAAGGTACTGTTCATGCATGGCTGTAATGGCCAGATATCTACAAATACTTTTAGCTCCACTATACAAAGTATGGAGAGCTGTCCTACTGGGGGTCATAATTCTGAAGTTCCTGGGCTGATTTGGCTAGTTATCGCACTTGACCGTGGACTTACTGGCAAACACATTTTGTTCAAGTTTGGTGAAGATTGGATGAGAAATGTTCGAGTTAGTGTGGACAAGATTTGTGACAGACTGACACACACACACAGGAGTAAATCAGTATGTCTCCCACACCATTAATTACTTGTCCTATGACCTCTCTGCTGCAGAACCTAAATGGATCACAGAGGTCTAATCATATTTACTACTGATTACAGTAAAAATGTTTTCTGTTGTGGTCAGACTACCTTAATAATGTTAAATATTTCATTCTGTGGTTTTTAACAGAAGCCGCTTTTTCATGATGAAAATACAAAATTATCATCAGGATTCCAGCCTGAATTTGAATTTCTCAGGTTGAAATTTTACTTCATGGTTCCAGTTGAAAATTAGTTCCCTACAAATTATTTAATGGTTTCACAGGAACTGGTAAATGGTGACAATATCGGGTAAAATTAAAAACAACTTTTGAAATAGAGAGTACAGTTTATGCACAAAATTAAAGTTTGACAAATTATAAGTTACGAATATAAAATTAAATTTTATACAGAAACTCAATAATCTATTATCTGACAGAACTTACACATAATGAAAAGAAACTGTTCAAAACTTATTCATCTGAGTTGGCTCCAAAATTTCATCTGAATTAATGTCAGCTCAAAAACTTTATTTGAACTCATATGCCAGCTAAGAAAATCAATTTGAACTAGAGCTGCTTTTGAGAAAAGCGAATGTCTCCCACAACTGCCTAATCACCTAAATAGCAAGTCAGTCTTTATATGTGACCATGACTGAGAAAATGGGTCCAGATGAGGAATTTTGACATTTTCAGGTTTTGCATATTTAGAAAGTATATTCATTTAGAAATAAATCTTGAAAATTTCAGATGAAAATCTTCAAAATTGTCAATTTTATGACAGATTTTATAACATAGATATTAAAAATAAAAACAGTACATTTCAGTTATTCTTTCTTTCTAGTTTATTTTGTCACATACTGGTAATGGCTAACAATTCTGAAATAAATTTATCTTTTGTTACAATTGCATGTATAAGTAAGATCCCTTCTTAATACACAAAATGATAATCAATTAAAATCTACAATTTCTATAAAAATATTTCAAAAATTGTGTTACCATGGCAACAAATATATTAAAATCCCTTTTCTATGATAAAACTTAAAAAAAACATGTTAGCTTGAAATAAGGATTTTAAAAAGTAAAATATTTTAAGGCGTATGTATTTACAAAATGAACTGAAAATTTCCCATGAAAATATTAAAAATGTTTGGTTTTATGACAGTTTTTGTAACATGGGTAATAACCATAACAATAAGATAGATTTGTCATTGTTTCTTCTTAACTTGTCTTTTACATGCTGATAATAAATGACTACTTTGGAAAAAAGAACCTTCTATTACTATGAAATTTTATTTTTGTGATGCTTACTTAAAACAGAAAAATACAGCTAATTTAAATCTTCCATATTTTCTATGAAAGCATTATTCAAATTGCGTTACCATGGCAACATATGCAATAAATTGCTTTTTCTACAATAGTACTTGAAAATAAAAGCTTAATTTAAAATAATGTTTCTTGTAAGTTGAATATAATGAAGTATATGTATTCGAAAGTAAAATTTGAAAAATATATGTGAGAAGATATAAAATGTTTGGTTTTATGACAGATTTCGTAACACGGGTAACAACCACAAGAATAAACTATTTCAGTCGTTGTTTCTTCAGTTTGTGTTTTCACTTATTGGTAATCACTGGCTATTTTTAAATAAATGAATCTTCTTTTACAAAGAATATTTAGATATTCACTTAAAGTGCAAAGATCTAGCTGGCTAAAGTCCTTCTCATTTTCTATAAAAACATTATTAAATTATGTTACCACGGCAACATATGCATTTGATTCTGTTTTCTACAATAGTACTTTAAAAAAGAGCTAAATTTGGAAAAGTGTTTCAGATAATTTGAATATTATAAAGTGGTATGTATTCAAAAATATCTCAAAATTTCATGTTAAAAAATTAAAATGTTTTGTTTTATGACAGTGTTTGTAACATGAGTAATAACTATAAGAATAAGACATTTCTGTCATTTTAATTCTTCATAACTTGCCTTTTACCTGCTGGTAATAAATAACTATTTTGAAATAAATGAAACATATATTACTATTGATTTTTTTTATTGTTTATGCTTATTTTAAAGTAGAATACTTGAAAGTACAGCTAATTAAATTTTTTCCATATTTTCTAGGAAAATTGTGTTACCATGGTGACATATGTTTTTTTAAATTCCCTTTTCCTACAATAATACTTAAAAAACAAGAGCTTATATAAAACAGTATTTCTAATAAGTTAAATATTTGAAAGTATAAGTATTCAGGAAAGAAATCTGAAAATTTCACATAAAAACTTTAAAACAGCCATGTTCTGTAACAAAAGTAGTTATGTAAGAATAAACATTTCACTCATTCCTTTCCTCATAATCTGTTTTTCACTGGCTAGTTATAACTGACAATACAAGAAAGTGAACATTCTTTTACCATTACATTATATACTGTAGATCCCTTATTGAAATACAAATCCATAATTTCAATGAAATATAATTTGAATTATGTTACCATGGCAACATATTTCCTTTTTCTGAAATACTCTAATAATTAACACAACATCTTAACTTTTAATGAAGGTTACACTGCTACAAGCTCTGGTGAAAAGTAAATATTTATTTCCAGCCAATACTTTAATGTAGGTAACTGAAACTACAACCTTTTCTTGATGTTTAACCTCAACAGCTAAACACATCTATATGAACAGCAAAACAGGCTAAAGTGTTTGAATTCAACAAAAATTTCTATCTTTTACATTCACTTCCTTTTTTCAGTTCTCAGAAAAATCCTCGCCAATCACAATTTCAGTTTTCAGTTCAAGTGGTTTGGGACGAACAGAATCCTTTGAATTTTCAGACAAATACTATTCTCTTATGAGTTCATACAGGTACCATTGTCAGGCTTGTGTCTTTCCATGTCAGTAATATTCGTTTGGCAAGGGGGGATCAGATTTTAGTAAGTTAACTGGACTGTCACTTTTAACACTAACAATCCAGGTGTTTCTGCAGACGTGATAAAGTGGTAGTACTTGGTTATCCTCTTCAAAAGTTTAAAATATTGTGATAAGATATTTCTCCACTGGTAGAATGTGACAGGATTTAAATCATTGTTGACCAACTGTGCAGTGTTATGACCTTTCTTTGATGACTGACACACTGTGTCAGCAATATCATGTATTATTAAAGGTCTCAGCATTCACTCTCCTCCACAGATTCTTCTAAATTCAAAAGTGCAAGTCAGATTCAAACTTTGCATGGTCTGTGATCATTGTTGAATATTCAATCGATCTGTGATATCCTGTAACAAATAAGTTTCAAGTTTTCAAGTTTATTCAAGCAAATGTTAAGTCCCACTTATGTGGGCAGCATTAACAGCATATAATATATACAAATACATACATTTAACAAACAGTGACACATTGGAAAACGGCCATTGTTATTGTCTTCCATAATTTTTATAACTCTAATTCGACAATACATGTATAATGAGTAATAAATGAAAATTTTAAACTACATGTATAACAGTTACTGGAGAACAGTAGCAATGAAAATTACTGTTCAGTATGATTAAAGGAAACATATTGCTGGAGAACAGTAGCAATGAACATTACTGTTATAAGTATGATTAAAGGAAACATGTTGCTGGAGAACAGTAGCAATGAAAATTACTGTTCAGTATGATTAAAGGAAACATATTGCTGGAGAACAGTAGCAATGAACATTACTGTTCAGTATGATTAAAGGAAACATATTGCTGGAGAACAGTAGCAATGAACATTACTGTTTAAGTATGATTAAAGGAAACATAGTTGCTGGAGAACAGTAGCAATGAACATTACTGTTATAAGTATGATTAAAGGAAACATGTTCTGGAGAACAGTAGCAATGAAAATTACTGTTCAAGTATGATTAAAGGAAACATATTGCTGGAGAACAGTAGCAATGAACATTACTGTTCAGTATGATTAAAGGAAACATATTACTGGAGAACAGTAGCAATGAACATTACTGTTATAAGTATGATTAAAGGAAACATGTTGCTGGAGAACAGTAGCAATGAAAAGTACTGTTCAGTATGATTAAAGGAAACATGTTACTGGAGAACAGTAGCAATGAACATTACTGTTCAGTATGATTAAAGGAAACATATTGCTGGAGAACAGTAGCAATGAACATTACTGTTATAAGTATGATTAAAGGAAACATGTTGCTGGAGAACAGTAGCAATGAAAAGTACTGTTCAGTATGATTAAAGGAAACATGTTACTGGAGAACAGTAGCAATGAACATTACTGTTCAGTATGATTAAAGGAAACATATTGCTGGAGAACAGTAGCAATGAACATTACTGTTATAAGTATGATTAAAGGAAACATGTTGCTGGAGAACAGTAGCAATGAAAAGTACTGTTCAGTATGATTAAAGGAAACATGTTACTGGAGAACAGTAGCAATGAACATTACTGTTATAAGTATGATTAAAGGAAACATGTTGCTGGAGAACAGTAGCAATGAACATTACTGTTATAAGTATGATTAAAGGAAACATGTTGCTGGAGAACAGTAGCAATGAACATTACTGTTATAAGTATGATTAAAGGAAACATGTTGCTGGAGAACAGTAGCAATGAAATTACTGTTAAGTATGATTAAAGGAAACATTTGCTGGAGAACAGTAGCAATGAAAAGTACTGTTCAGTATGATTAAAGGAAACATGTTACTGGAGAACAGTAGCAATGAACATTACTGTTATAAGTATGATTAAAGGAAACATGTTGCTGGAGAACAGTAGCAATGAACATTACTGTTCAGTATGATTAAAGGAAACATATTGCTGGAGAACAGTAGCAATGAACATTACTGTTATAAGTATGATTAAAGGAAACATGTTGCTGGAGAACAGTAGCAATGAAAAGTACTGTTCAGTATGATTAAAGGAAACATGTTGCTGGAGAACAGTAGCAATGAACATTACTGTTCAGTATGATTAAAGGAAACATATTGCTGGAGAACAGTAGCAATGAACATTACTGTTATAAGTATGATTAAAGGAAACATGTTGCTGGAGAACAGTAGCAATGAAAAGTACTGTTCAGTATGATTAAAGGAACATGTTACGGGAACAGTAGCAATGAACATTACTGTATAAGTATGATAAAGGAAACATGTTGCTGGAGAACAGTAGCAATGAAAAGTACTGTTCAGTATGATTAAAGGAAACATGTTACTGGAGAACAGTAGCAATGAAAATTACTGTAATAAGTATGATTAAAGAAAACATGTTGCAAGAGAACAGTATCAGTGAAAATTACTTTTATAAATATGATTAAAGGAAACATCAGATGAAGTAGTATAACAGTTTGTGTTTTTCACAATACTGATTAATGGTTAGAAACTGTAGAGTTTTAAATATGGAATATATTGTGAACTTTTAATGGAGAGAGATATCATTTATTTAACACCTTAATGAAAAGGCAAGCCTAATACCGAAAGCGAAAATGAAATTAGACCTGCAAAAGGCGTCAAATTTAAGTTTGCTCTATATACAAAATTTACAGATTTATATGGTTATGTACAAAAACAATATACTACACATTACAAATACATGTATATATGAATATACATGTCAAAAGTTTTAAACAAACACAGATAACAAACAAACACAGAAAAAAAGACAAACAAACAAACAAACAAAACAAGATAAACTATCAATAATAGAAATTGAGGCGTATCAATTTTTTCAAATATATCAAATGATCTGTATTTGCATTTGGACACTTAAAGAGTTTACTTTCATCAGTCTTTTGTAACTATACATGTACACTTTTAAGCTGTAGTAATTGGGACATATATAACTTGACGTATTTTAAATGACATGAATACTTAGATTGGCACTTGGTGAAATAAGTGGACCTAAATAGAGTCAGTAGTATAAAGTAACTACTGTTAAATTGGTTGCATACATTGATTAGCTAATTAGCCTTTTTAAAATGCTTTATAATAATGTTGCAAAATAAACTAGCTTTTTTAAGTTTTATGGAGTTATGCGACGTAAGTAGTTCTATAAATTTTATCATGTTAGGTCTAGTATAAATATTTCTATCTATTAACTGTTTTCTTTCTGTTTTAAATAATGGACATACAAGGAAGAAATGATATTCATCACCTAAATCATTGCAAACTGTACATTTTCTATCATTTGAGGGTATATTACTCCAACGACCTGTTTCAATTGGTAAATTGTGGTTTCGAGTATTAAATGCCATTATTCGTTGACCTAAATGTGTGGGAAGCTTGTTAATATATGCACTCTGTTTAAATTCTGTTTTTAAGTATTTATAAATATTAGATGCAGAAGTATTATTTATATCTGACATCCATTTTTGTATAAACGTGTCTCTTAACTTTTGACCAGTGGACTTAATTAGCCACCTGCTATTTATAAAGCTTTGGCTATACCAAATACCGGAGAATCCTAGGTGACATAAGTATTGCTTAATGTTTTCTAGCCATTGTGATTTTAAATAATTATCTGAATGAAGTGTATAGACCATGGAATATATTTTTGATGCTAATTTAGTAGTTTTATCACTATCAATGTTTTCGATTACACGTGACCAGTAAGCAATGACTCTGTTTTTTATGTCAACTTCTAATGGTGTTATTCCTAGTTCCCCATAAATCATGTAAGAGGGCGTAGACTTTTTTAAGTTAAAAATATATTTATAAAATTTAAGTTGTACTTTTTCTAATATTTCCATGTTGCCAAATCCCCAAATTTCACTTCCATAAAGTAATACCGGTTTAACTGTTTTTTCAAAAAGCTCAATTTGCAAGTCGTATGGTAATGATAGGGTTTTAATTTTCCTTAACAATGCAAACATTGCCTTATTACCTTGTTCTGCTATTTTTTGCTTTGTTTTGTAAAAACTTCCCGATTTAAAAAAGTAGAGCCCAAGGTATTTGTATTCTGAGACAACCTCCAAGTCACTATTACCGATTTTGAATTTAATGTTATGTTTTGTTCTGCCTTTACTAAAAACCATAATTTTTGTTTTATTTATATTTATATTTAACTTCCATTGATCACAATATTCTTTAAATATATCTAATGCGTGCTGTAAGTCCCGTTCACTATCACTAAGTATAATTGTGTCGTCTGCATAGAGGAGTAAAAACACTTTTAAAAATGTACGTGCACCATCAACAAAATAATGTTTTGAAACTCCTTTAACATTTTTTTCATCTAAAAATAGCTCTAGATCGTTAAGAAAAATAGAAAATAAAAAAGGCGATAAATTTTCACCTTGTCGTACCCCAACGAGGCAACTGAAATATGGAGATGATCCTTCCGAAGTTATCACTTTCGATTTTATATTTTGGTACAAACTGTAAATTAAGTTAAAACATTTTCCATTTATGTTTTCGTTTTTCAGTTTCATCCACAAACCAGTGCGCCATACAGAATCAAAGGCCTGCTTAAAATCTATGAAACAACAGTATAATTTTTTCTTATCAGATTGTACAATATCAATTAAACTTTTTAATATAAATATGTTATCCACGGTGGAAATTTTTTTTCTGAACCCAGCCTGAGTTTCTGATATCAAGTTTCTACTTTCTGCATATTTATTTAATCTATTATTTATAATACAGGTAAAAAGTTTTCCAAGACAGCTAAGTAATGAAATCGGACGATAGTTTTCTGGTAACTTTGGGTCTCCTTTACTTTTATAGATGGGTTTTATTGATCCTATTGTCCAACTTTCGGGTATTATACCACTATCAAAAATAATATTAAATAATTTTGTATAGATGGGCATCATTAGAGTACGAGACTTCTTTATTTGCTCATTTACTACTGAGTCAATACCAGGTGATTTATTATTTTTTAAGCTTCTAATAGCAGTGGTTATTTCTGAAACTGTTATTGGAACGTTTAACTCCTTGTTATGAACTTCATTGTCTAACGGTCTTTGCAAAGGATCTGAGTCAGTACAGTCTGGTATAGTATCATTAATATTTTTAAAGAAATCATAAAAATCTTGGAGTGAAGCCATTGTATTTGTCTGCGGTTTATTAGTATTTATGATGTTCCAATATTGCCTTGGATTGCTAGTTTTCAATTTTCTAAGTTTCTCAACTTTAGTCGTGTTGTGATATGTGTATGCTTTACGTAATGTTCCTTTATATTGTTTACTTACATTTTTTAAAATATCTTTGTAATATTGCGTTTTATATTTATTATACATCTTTCTTGTTTTGTGATATACATTTCTCATTTTTTCACAATTTCTATCGAACCAGAATTTGTTTGCATTATTTTAATTATGTTGTTGCACTGTTACATTTCTTTTACCAAAAGAAATTTCCGAACATGTATTAAACAGTAATGCAATATCGGATACAACGTCGTCTATTCTAACTTGTGATATATCGTGTTCGTCCATCATTCTATCGATTTTAGTTTCTATCTCAGAAATCTTTACAATATCTAAATTTTCAAGAAATTTGTGATCTGTTTTCTGGTCCCAGAGTATAGTTTGGCATTGTTTAGCAGAGGTTTTAGATACTAGTTTCTGCTCGCATAATTTAGTTTTCAGAGTAACATATACAGGACAGTGAACATCCGAGTATAAATTACAAAAACTTTCAACTTGAAAATCGATAATATTTTCAAAAACAAAAGATGTTGACAAAAAATAGTCAACAGTACTTGAATTTTTACAGGTTAACATAGGATTACAATAGTCATTTCCGATTCTACCGTTCAATATAAACATATCGTTATTTTTACATAGTTCTATCAAATTATTACCATAATAATTTACAGTCTGGTCAATATTTTGTCTATATAGCGGTACATCATACAGTTCAAAGTTCATAAACACATTTGTTTCTTCATTATGTATAGTTTCTAGATCAAACATGTCTAAAATATGTTCATCTATACGTATGTAATCAGTCAAATTGCCACATCGTGCATTGCAATCTCCAAACAAAAGTATATGCTTGCTACCAGCGCAATACCTAAGAATTTCTTGTTGTATCTCAAAAAAAGGGTCTACATGAGAATATCTCGACCCAACAGGTGGAACATATAAAATGCCACATTTTAAATCTTCACTATAATTGCCATTAACATTTCCATATATTGCATGCGATATGGTAAAAAATTTGATTAAATTACTCTGGCTGTTATTATCAATCTTAATGTACTGTGAAAGATGATCTTTAACCAACAAAATCATTCCTCCCGAACGGTAGCGAGACATTTTTTCTCTATTGAACATGTGCACAGAATACCCAGGAATACAAATAATATCTGTGTCATCAGTTTTTGATTCTTGCAGACCAATTACATCGAAGGTAGATATATATGAAATAAATTCAGGACAAATCAGTTTCGATCTTATACCACCTACATTTAGAGATAGTATTTTTAGATCGCTTTCATGACCACTATCATGTATAAAACTGTTTTTGTCATCTTTATTGTTAGAGTAATCGTAGCCGTTAAATAAGTAAAACATATTATTTTAAATAATTAACCTAGGAGTCTCTTTATTTAATAAAAGCAGAGTTATCACTATTTGATAATAAATGATTCTTTAATTTCTTACAACCAATGCTCTAAAATATTGATAAACAGACTGACAACAGCGTGCTGTCATTATATAAAATGTACTTTGTTTGCAGATTTTGATTACTGCAAATAGGATGTTCTAAAAAAACATTTTTTGCATTTATTGGGTTAACCCTTAACCTGCTAAATTTGTAAAATTGACTACTGCTCCTTTAAATAGAGACAGTACCATTTATAGCTTATAGGGGGTTCTCATAGAAAATTTGCTAAGTATCAAACACTGCAGATAATAATAATAATAATAATAATAATAATAATAATAATAATAAAGACTTTATTTAAAGAGGCAACACAGTCAGGTAACCCGATCTTTCCTGTGAGCCTCATCATATATACAATATTTACAACAGTGTAGACTTTCAAATTAACATAGTAATAAAATACATAATTATAGTCATGACAAAAAGTTATATGATGCAATAAATAATTTGAAATATATGCACACAGGCACTCACACACATACACTCACACATGCGCACACACATGTACAAAATGCACAATTATAACAGTAGAAAATGACACAGATATTTCTATAATTAATAAATGTGGAATTTGCCCCTGAAAACCATTTTTAGACCTGTGACCCTTTCCAGTATGCCAGGTATTTTAGTTTAAAACAACTTAAGTTTTCTGCAGTACGGACTTCAACAGGCAACTCATTCCATAGACTCGGACCTGAATAATCGAGACATTTCCGAAATATTTCTATGTTTGGCTTTGGCAAGTACAGATTTTGTTTTGAATCTAATGACCTTAAGTTAACTTTTTTGACTTTGTGCAAGTATGTGAATTTGTTCTGAAGTAGTCTGGGCATATGTAATTAAGTGATTTGTACACAATGATTGCTTTTTTATATTTAACCCTGTCAGGAAATTTCATCCAATTTAGTGTAGTAAATAGTTCCTCTGATGGAGTGTCAACATTAGTATCAAGATTAGTATTAGATCATGATCAGACTGCACAGGTGTGCAGGTTGATCTTGATCTGCACTGATTGCAAAGACAGACATAACTGCCTCGTGCAGCCTAAGGGTTAAAAGTATACACTGTTTTAACAGCTATCAAAAATGGTTGTTACCTAGTAAAAGTCTCCACAGACCATACCACAGCAAGGTGTTATTTCTATTCTAGCTAGCAGCATTGTCAAAATGGAATACCAATACAGGTAGTGATGTACCATGTTCACAAACTGTCTGCCCCTTAACCAACTGAGTTGCTTCATAAACAAGAGGAAACACTTGCCTTCCTGAAAAAAGATTTAAAAGTCTTTGGTAAAAGTATCTGTTATCTTCATGTATCTCAGGAACCTTTACAGTCTTCATTCTAATCTATATTCTTGGTGCAAAAAAACTGGTAAAAAAATTCAATCACATCACAATGTCTAAGTCGAGAATGGGTTAATCAAATTCGAAAATAATCACATTACAATTAAACTAAATTACAATTAATTGATTTACTTAAATTACTTAATTAAAATTCCTATTATTTAGAACTATATTCTACAAGTTAATGAGATATCAACTTATACACATGTACAGTTTAGTAGTTTAGTTTAATAGTTTATTTATGTCTCATCCATGCATATTTACATATTACAAAATATATAATAAATACATCAATAAAAAGCATGACCAATCTACTACAGATTTATAGGAGACTATCATTACATAACTTAAAATTACTTATTAAAAACAGTTGATCCATGTTATTGTCAATGTATATTACTATGTTTATATTTATATCTACAAAAGTCTAATTATATATTCCATCCACAATTACAGTTGATCACATAAGCAATAAATAACAAGAGCTCGTCGAACACGAAATGCCCCCCTTGATGCATTTAGTAATTGCATAAGGAACAAATTATATGCTCACTTATGCATGTGGTTCAAATTTGAAGGCTGCAGCTTGAAAAATGTGAAAGTAGGTCACTAGGTCAAAATCAAGGTCAAATTTTATTTCGGAACACAAAACTATGCAAGTGATCCAAATTTGAAGCCTGTACCTTCAGAAATGTGAAAGTAGGTCACTAGGTCAATCTCAAGATCAAAGTTAATTTCAGTACACAAAACTATGCTTGTGGTTCAAATTTGAAGGCTGTAGCTTGAGAAATGTGAAAGTAGGTCACGAGGTCAAAATCAAGGTCAAATTTTATTTTGGAACAAAAAACTATGCATGTGGTCCAAATTTGAAGTCTGTACCTTCAAAAATGTGAAAGTAGGTCACTAGGTCAATAACAAGGTCAAAATTTGTTTCAGTACACAAACCTATGCATGTGGTCCAAATTTGAAGGCTGTAGCTAAAGAAATGTGAAAGTAGGTCACTAGGTCAAGATCAAGGTCAACTCATGTCAAGGTTCATCTTGCCACTCAAAACTATACATGTCGTCCAAATTTGAATGATGTAAGTTATGGACATGAATATTCGAAGTTTTTCCCTATATAAGTCTATATGAACCATGTGACCCCTGAGGCGGGGCTTATTTGACCCTAGAGGGATAATTTGAACAACCTTGGTAGAGAACCACTAGATGATGCTACATTACAAAATATCAAAGCCATAGTCTTTGTGGTTTGGACAAGAAGATTTTCAAAGTTTTTCCCTAATAAGTCTATGTAAACCATGTGACCCCAGGGCGGGGCCATATTTGACCCTTGGGGAAAAATTTGAACAATCTTAGTAGAGGACCACTAGATGATGTCATATACAAAATATCAAAGCCCTAGGCCCTGTGGTTTTGGACAAGAGGTTTTTCAAATTTTTTTCCTATATAAGTCTATATAAACCATGTGACCCCCGGGATGGGGCCATATTTGACCCCAGGGAAATAATCTGAACAATCTTGGTAGAGGACCACTAGATTTTGCTACATACCCAATATCAAAGCCCTAGGCCCTATGGTTTTGGACAAGAAGATCAGAAACTGTTTAACTGTTCCTGGCCAATGCGACCTTGACCTTTGATCTAATGACCTCAAAATCAATAGGGGTCATCTGCTGGTCATGGCCAACCTAACTATCAATTTTCCTGAAACTAGGCCCAAGCGTTCTTGAGTTATTGCTCGGAAACCATTTAACTGTTCCTGTTCACTGTGACCTTGACCTTTGACATACTGACCTCAAAATCAATAGGGGTCATCTGCTGGTCATGACCAACCTGCCTATCAATTTTCGTGACCCTAGGCTGAAGTGTTCTTGAGTTATCATCCGGAAACCGTTTAATTGTTCAGGGTCACTGTGACCTTGACCTTTAACATACTGACCTCAAAATCAATAGGGGTCATCTGCTGGTGATGACCAACCTCCCTATCAACTTTCATGATCCTAGGCCCAAGCGTTCTTGAGTAATCATCCGGAAACCGTTTAATTGTTCAGGGTCACTGTGACCTTGACCTTTAACACACTGACCTCAAAATCAATAGGGGTCATCTGCTGGTGATGAACAACCTCCCTATCAACTTTCATGATCCTAGGCCCAAGCGTTCTTGAGTTATCATCCGGAAACCGTTTTACTATTCAGGGTCACTGTGACCTTGACCTTTGACATACAGACCTCAAAATCAATAGGGGTCATCTGCTGGTGATGACCAACCTCCTTATCAACTTTCATGATCCTAGGCCCAAGCGTTCTTGAGTTATCATCCGGAAACGGATTGGTCTACATTCCGACCGACCGACCGACAGACCGACCGACCTACCGACCGACATCTGCAAAACAATATACCCCTCCTTCTTCGAAGTGGGGCATAAATATGGACATTGCTTATAAACAGAGCATATTGCACTAAAATCTATTGTTGTTTTCAATGAATGTATGAATGAATGTGAACGAACAAATGAATGAATGAAAATGAATGAATGAATGAATTAATGGATGGATGGATAGGATGAATGAATGAATGAATGAATGAATGACTGAACGAACAAATGAATGAATGAAAAGAATTAATGGATGGATGGATAGGAGGATGAATGAATGAATGAATGAATGAACAAGACTCATGAATATCTTAAAACAATTAAGGATTAAGATATGTAACCAATTCTAACATAGAAACCATGATAGATTGTGATATTGTAATATATGATGTATGAACAGTAATAATTACCAGTACTAAATTTTTCGTGTTTAAAAATTAGATTACTATTGCTAATCCATACTTAAGATCTGCCATAAAATAATAAGATTAAGATACTGAAAAGAGAAAAATTATGGCACTACTGCGCATAATAAGAAATGTTTTTTAAAAAACCATTTATCAACCCTGATCAGATCAGAGGTGAACTGATTAGCAATGATTATCTACAATTAACTACAAACATAAAGTAGTTACATTAAAACAATGATAGAGCATTTATATACAATAAAAATGATACTACATTTGAATAAAATGCAGATTGGTAAATGTAACCTTACCCATTTTAATGATATAAAGTATCAAAACGTGTAAGAAGTATATTATAGCAGGTTTTGGCAGTTAATTTGGCAATATCAGTGTTTGAGAGTACAAACATACTTTTTTGTTCATCATTCATATTAACAAAATCATCATTGATATCCTTAGCTTTATCAAATAAAACAGTTCTAAGAGGTTGGTAAGCAGGACATTGTGTTAACACATGTATTTCAGTTTCAACATTTTGTTTACAAATTGGACAGATCCTGTTATTAACATCTAAAATTCTCATATCTTCCCGTTTCGAGACGGAGGGGTGCAACACCACATCTAAATTTCGCTAATGCAGATCGATGCTTTGCAGGCATTGGTAAATATACATATTTTTCAGTTTCGTACTGATGTTTAAACAATTTATATGTGCATAATTTGTTTCTGGTATTACTAACAGAACCAGTTGGACTAGATATACGTAGTTTCCATTCATTAATATACAAATTCATACTGTTCTGTTTAACCGTATCACAAAATTTCCTAGATGAGAAAAAAGTACATGTATCCACTATATGCGATAAATTAATCAAATTTAAATGTTCTATAAAGTTGAACTGCCAGTTTCTGCATCTAGTGCCAGATCTAGTGTAACAATATGCATAAACTTTATAATTCAATCTATCTCTATCCATTTTATGAAATCTATGCCACAGCCTAGCTACTGATACCCACTGTTTTACATGTGGTGGTTCCCAAGCCAGTTCACCAAACAGAGCTGCAGTAGGGGTGTATTTTCCCAAACCTAAATAAAAACGCATAGCTCGATTCTGTACTGCATTAATACACGAGTGAGATTTAACACCCCATATGGAGGCGCCATATGATATAACCGGCCATACCATGCTGTCGTACAATTTGGTGAAAACATTATATGGCATGCCACCAAGACTTTTAGACTTTGCAATAAGGAGGCCTAGTGCTCTTCCAGCACTTTGTGCTACAGATTTAGCAGTTTTACAAAAATCTAAATGTTCATCTAAAAGAATGCCAAGATAGGTGTACTGAGTGGCAACTTGTAAACTATGGGTACCACAAGTAAAAGCATGAGCAGTTCTTACAACAGATGGTGGTCTAAAGTGTACAATATTGCTCTTCTGTGGATTAGCTGTCATAGAATTTAGAGAACACCAATTTGATAGAACATCTAATAGATATTGTAAATCATTTTCGTTTTCCGCTATCAGTACAATGTCATTGGCATACAGTAAAATACAAACTATTTCATTTTCTATAGACACACCTCTGCCTGTAGCTTTAATATTAGTGACAAGGTCATTTAAAAACAAATTAAACAATAAAGGTGATAACGAACAACCTTGACGTAAACCACTTGTATTTTCAAACCAATCTGTATACCGACCATTAATTCTAACACAGGATGACACTGTTTGGTATAAGGAACTCAAGGCATTGAACATGCTACCATTAATGCCAGTATCAAAAAGTTTTTTCCATAACAGACTACGATTTATAAAATCATATGCTTTTCTTAAATCGATAAAAGCACAAAACGTAGACTGTTTAAGCTTTTTCCTTGTATCAATAATGTTACTTAACGTTGAGACATGATCTATAGTATTTCTATTCTTTCTAAATCCGTTTTGCTCATCAGCTAGAATATTATTACTTTCTGCCCAACTAGAAAGCCTGTTATTTAATACAGAACAATAAATCTTATACATAGAACAAGATAGCGCTATACCCCTGTAAGATAATGGATCACGAGGATCAGCAGTATTAGACTTGGGTAGAGGGGTAATAACAACTTTTCCCCAGTTAGTGGGTATAGTTCCTGTTGTAAAACACACATTAAATAAGATATGTAAAAATGAAACACAACCATCATTTCTAAAAATATCTATAGGAATGTTATCAAAACCACTGGCTTTACCTTGTTTAGCTTTAAAAATGGCCGTTTTTACTTCTTCAAACGTGATGCCACAATTTAAAACCCTATTTTCTGCATTTAAACCATTTTCTCGACCAGTATTTGAAAAAGAACTGTAAGTAGACTCATAATTCTTATTTAAAAGGTTACTTAAGTCATTTTTCCATTTGTTCAAAACCTGTAATACATTACTAGAAATACTTCCATCGTTCAATACTACTTCCATTGGTATCCCTTTATTTCTTGACTGTGCAACACCTATCCTACCAATGGTTTTCCAGAATTCCTGTTGATTTATATTACAGTCGGAAGCCAAATCTTCTTGAAATGAGACCCAGTAAGAGCGTTTTGCTCGCTGGACTGCTCTGTCAAAAATTCTATGAGCTGTAATAAATACATTTTTTAAAGCCTTTTTTTCTGACTGTGAAACATTGGAACATTTGAGCCAATTTCTTTCGGACAGGCATAAGGAATTCCAGAGGTAAGATAAGTTATCATTCCACCATGGCTTAGCAATACGACGCTTTTTATTACAAGTATTCGACAAATGCACAGTTTTATACTGGATATTTTTATACATTTCATCCTTCAAAATCTTACATAAATCATTGTATGCATTATCAACATCAGTTTGACATCTCATACCCTGCTCAAGCTTAAATACAGTTTCATGAAGCTCATTTACAACGGTATCAGAGCTCAGAAAGTTAACAGGTATTTCCTTCAAATTAAACTTATCATATGTGACATCCTGCTCATAAACTTGTACACTTGTGTTATCCTGACTAGTACAAATCACTGGTAGATGGAGTACACATGACAAAACAGAGTGATCAGGAATCGAAACTGGTGTTAAACCATTCAATGTATGAATGTCAGATAATAAATCTATAACTCGTGTGACATAAAAGTTTATAAACATACTTAAATATTCTTCTTGAACAATGAAGTAGTCTACCACTGAACACCCTTTAGTGGATATAGAAGTGAAATCATTTTGTACAAAATTTTGACCATTTAACATACATGTTGTGTTAAGCATTCAAATATCCATGTACTTATTGAGTGCCACAGACTTTTCTCAGGCTAACAGCCAATGTAATGAAGACTTTACACCAACTGATACTCCTCAAAACCAGATTGTTGAAATTAAATTTCAATAATGCCAGTTTTGTCAGTTTAAGCCATTTAATAGTCATAGTACATGTACATACATTGTACAAATCATTATTGTAGAAGTAGACTTAGTTTGAATTGGCTCCAACAAAACCTAGATAGAGGTATAAATAAATAATATATTGCATTAAAATTTTAATAAGAGCCATTAGCTGCATGTTACTTACCTGATTCCTCAAAGCACATCCAAAATATGTTACATTTTCTTGGGATCTTAAAGTAAACAGACCAATTTCCTGACTGTTGTAGGGTATATGAACCAGCTGTATAGTGGAATGAACCATCAAAGGAACAAGGAATATTATCTGAAAGAAGATACATTACATGTACTGTAAACATCACAAAAAATCAAAAACTTCATGAATACTAAATTAATAATGTGATTGTGAAAGGTTTCATTAACTTACCATAAATACTACAAAAGTTATTATACCATGAATCTATTTTTTTAAAGGAGCATAAATTGTTTTACACACAGCAAGGCTCAGTAATTTCAAAATTAAAAAGATTTTCATTATATGGCATAAATTCCCACTATCCAAAAACAAAATCATCCTGTTACAAAACATTCTGAATCAACAATAATGGAAAGAGTGTAATCGCCAGACAGAAATAACATGATTTATGAGACCCATGTCAAAAACAGTTACCATTTTTATAAATGGAAGTGTCTAGACATCCGGTAACCAGAAACCTAGCCGGTGTTCTAGCCAACCGGTAACAGGACACCTAGCCTATCCAAATTTCTATCCTATAGGGGTTTTCTAGGTGTCCGGTAATCAATCTAAAAATATTGTATACGTCTTACAGGTGAATATACAAACCTATGCAAAAAAAATGATAAATAAATTTATTTCCTTACAGTAATTATATATAAAAAGATCACCGAACAGCTAAAAAAACATTCGTGGAGAGGCTAGTCATATTGTTGCCGGACAGCTAGAATGCAGGGTAGGCGTCCGGTTACCGGACATCTGCATATTTCCTTTTAAAATACCTTGGCTACTACTTGAGAGCTAGGGGACTTTTCGAGAAATGATGTAACACAGGCAGGCATCTATAGGTCTGCATCAAATTTATTAATTCTCATTGCAACATGTGTTGACCATATCAACATTAAGGATAAACCCCGTTTTCCGGTATTTCCGTGAATAGGGCTGGCGAGATTAACCGATATAAAGACCGTGTACAATATTAGCGATTATTTTTGCCAGAAGGTAAGGATTTAGGAAAGTTCTTACTTTCTCACAATGGAAATACTATTCTACGACCTCGGCAACATCTTTTTTTGAAAAAAATAATCAGTTTACCTTGAAAAATGCAAATGATTTCACACCTTCGGTATCGAGCCACAGAAGCAGCAGTGTAGAATAAAAGATAAAATTTCAAAAATAAAGTAAACTTTGAGGTTATTTTTTGCTACATCTTAATTACAACAATGTTTAATAATAATCTGCAATACTTTTTTAATCATTTTCTTCGTTTAAAACTTGAGAAAAGGATAATCTAAACACTACCGCCATGTAGCGTAATGGCCGATACCCCCCTCACCGTAAAACCGGGAATGGGCGTTTATTGGTGGTTAATACCGGAAAACAGGATTTTATCCATAATGTCAATATCGAGAATATTGTAATTTCCATAATAATGCTTACTATGGACAATGAACTAATTTGATGAATCCTGGTCACCTCGAGTAAGAAGCTGCCTGCCTTCAATAATCTTTGTGATAACCCAACTGGCCATTTTATATTAAATACACAGGCATTGTGAAATCATCTGTGTTTAGTGGCTACAAGATAAATTTCATAAACTTCCCTCAGTATGTTTTGGATTCACTTCCGGGTAAAAGACCGACTTATTTCAGTGAAAGTTTCAAATATATTAGAGAATCTACATTAACTACTGTTTATAAACGGTACTTACCAAATCAGTAAACAGTATTATAAGTCTCAGATCCCTTCATCATTGAACAAAAGGTAGTTAAACAAAAGTAAACTTCGCATGCTTCCCTGATATCCGAAACCTGAAACATAACAAAGGGGAAACAACTGATTTTGAACGAAATATTTTGCCTCAGGCGTAATACCACTATTTATTTACAGGTTTGATGTCTAAATATTCTTTCTGTAGTTGGCTGTTATCAATCATGTAACAAGTAGTAACGGTCAAACTTTTGCTAATTAAAACATGTGTAAGAAAGCTGCGCGCGTAAACTTGGCGCAACTTTAAACGTTGTTTCTCGATATTACGTCATGCCGCATCTGGACCGGTTTTCAAAGATGACGTCAAATATATCGTTTACTCGCTACAATTCAAGGGCCATAACTTCAAAATGCCTGGACAGATTTGGCTCATTATTGATCTTGTCCGAGGTCTTATGGTCAAACACATTTTGTTCAAGTTTGGTGAAGATCGAATGAGAAATGTTCGATTTAGAGTGCAGACAAGAGTAAAAAGGCTGGTTTTTTTGTTTTTTTGGTAATTCAAGGGTCGCACCACCAAAATGCCTGGACCGATTTGGCTAATTATCGAACTCTGTCGAGGTCTCATGGTCAAACACATTTTGTTCAAGTTTGGTGATAATCAGATGAGAAATGTTTGACTTAGAGTGCGGACAACAGCAAAAAGGCCAATTTTTGGTGATTCAAGGGCCATAACTCCAAATGCCTGGACCGATTTGGCTAGTTATCAAACCTGACTGAGGTCTTATGGTCAAACACATTTTGTTTAAGTTTTGTGAAAATCAGATGAGAAATGTTCGACTTTGAGTGCAGACAATCTTTGTGACAGACACACAGACACACACACAGACTGGAGTAAATCAATATGTCTCCCACACCACTGTGTGGTGTGAGACATAATTAATATGTTAGCTAGAAATTAACATCTGAATTGATATATTGGGTCCAATATTTAACCTGTAGTAATATGTCAGCTAAAATATCATATCTGAACAAGAGGACCATGATGGTCCTGCATCGCTCACCTATCCCCACATGACCCAGTGTTGAACTGAGTATGACGTTGTTATTTCTATTATTTGACGTAGTGACCTAGTTTTTGAGCACATGTGACCTAGGTATCATCAAGATAAAAAATTCTGACCAATTTTCATGAAGATCCATTGAAAAATATGGCCTCTAGAGAGGTCACAAGGTTTTTCTATTATTTGACCTAATGACCTAGTTTTTGAAGGCACGTGACCCACTTTTAAACTTGACCTAGATATCATCAAGGTGAACATTCTCACCAATTTTCATGAAGATCTCGTGAAAAATATGGCCTCTAGAGAGGTCACAAGGTTTTTCTATTTTTCGACCTACTGACCTAGTTTTTGACCGCACATGACCCAGTTACGAATCTAACCTAGATATCATCAAGCTGAACATTCTCACCAATTTTCATGAAGATCCATTGAGAAATATGGCCTCTAGAGAAGTCATAAGGTTTTTCTATTTTTAGACCTACTGACCTAGTTTTTGACCCCACGTGACCCAGTTTCAAACTTGATCTAGATATCATCAAGGTGAACATTCCGACCAGCATTCATGAAGATCTCATGAAAAATATGGCCTCTAGAGAGGTCACAAGGTTTTTCTATTTTTAGATCTACTGACCTAGTTTTAAACCCCACATGACCCAGTTTCGAACTTGACCTAGATATCATCAAGGTGAACATTCTGACCAATATTCATGAAGATCTCATGAAAAATATGGCCTCTAGAGAGGTCACAAGGTTTTTCTATTTTTAGACCTACTGACCTAGTTTTTAACCCCACGTGACCCAGTTTCGAACCTGACCTAGATATCATCAAGGTGAACATTCTGACCAATTTTCATGAAGATCCATTGAGAAATATGGCCTCTAGAGAGGTCATAAGGTTTTTCTATTTTTAGACCTAATGACCTAGTTTTTGACCCCATGTGACCCAGTTTCGAACTTGACCTAGATTTCATCAAGGTGAACATTCTGACCAATATTCATGAAGATCTCATGAAAAATATGGCCTCTAGAGAGGTCACAAGGTTTTTCTATTTTTAGACCTACTGACCTAGTTTTTGACCCCACGTGACCCAGTTTCGAACCTGACCTAGATATCATCAAGGTGAACATTCTGACCAATTTTCATGAAGATCTTTGAAATATATGGCCTCTAGAGAGGTCACAAGGTTTTTCTATTTTTAGACCTACTGACCTAGTTTTTGACGGCACGTGACCCAGTTTTGAACTTGACCTAGATATCATCAAGATGAACATTCTGACCAACTTTCATAAAGATCCCACAAAAAAATGTGACCTCTAGAGATGTCACAAGGAAAAGTTTACGGACGGACGGACGGACGACGGACGCTGCGTGATCACAAAAGCTCACCTTGTCACTATGTGACAGGTGAGCTAAAAAATATGCTAACAACAAAAAATTGTGACAAACAAATGTACATTTTGTGTGTTTTCACTTATTTAAATCTAATGCAAACTGCACAGCACAACATGATCAATTAAGTTTAGAAGAGTTACAGAAATTAAACAAATCAGTCTTCATTTCACAATCTTCTACATACAACATCTGTGTCTGTTTCTGCTCGCAGGTAGTCGAAACTTGTAAGTTCTGGTAATATCTGATACAGTGACTATTATCTGTGAACTCTACCAAGTCATATCTTGTACTTTACAACAGTGATACATTTCATTGGTTGCCATTCAGTCTACAAGTGAAAAATAACAACATTTTTTCATTTACTGAAACTGAAACTGTTTTATTTGATTAAACGCCTATTTTTACGCAAAACATATTCAATGGTGTTTTACAAATACATAAAAATTGCTGTTCTACACTTCCGTTTTACATGCTCTTTTAGATTCAAGTTTTCATCCAGGAATGCACCTAGATATCGAATAAAGCTCACTGATTTCACTTCATCACCTACAATGCATACTTTGTCAGTTGAACACTTAGAGAGCTGTTGCCTACTATCAAACATGATGAACTCGGTTTTGGAAGTGTTCATTTTAAGCTTATTTTCATTCATCCAGTTGTTGACTGTTTTAGCACATTGTTCAAGTTCTCGTATTGCCTGGGATTCTACTGTTGGAGATGATGGTTTAAAGCGTTTATTAGCAGTGTGGTCATCCGCAAAGCTGTAAACTGAAATCGACGGCGGAATAACATCAAACAGTGTCCCCGCATATGTCAAATATAGCCACGGTCCTAAGCAGCTCCCTTGTGGAACGCTACAATTTAATTGGCGTGGAAATGACATGGCTGAATTGACACCTACACGACAACTTCTGGGGCGCAGATAGGAATCAACCCAGCTCAGTGCTGTTCCACGAACGCCATACTGCTTGTTTAACACATCAACAAGAATGTCATGATCTACAGTATCAAAAGCGGCACTGAGATCAATGGCAATTAGCGCCGTAACTTCTTTCTTCTCCATAGCATCCAGTAAATCATTTACAAGACGTAACAGTGCTGATTCGCAAGAATGGTTTTTCCTGTAAGCAGATTGGTTGAGCCTGAACAGAGCTGCTTTTTCAATTAATTTTGACAGAATCGATAGATTACTAACAGGCCTATAGTTTGCGAATTCAAGTTCCAGTCCCATTTTCTTCAACGAAGGTCTTACAATTGCCTGTTTCCATTTTGTTGGAAAGATGCCGTCGCGCAACGACAAATTAACCAATTTGGTAATAACAGGCAACAGCTCATCCAAGTATGATTTTAGCACTTTTGTTGGTAGAATATCAAGTTCACATGATTTTGTCTGTAGTTGGTTTATAAGTTTTCTAACTTCTTCCTCGCTCAGGTCTTTAAAACTGTCAAAACAAGGAATATCTTTTTCGCATTTAAATTACAACACAGCAGGCACAGGGTACTCCACTATGTTCTTGTTGCTAACAACCTAATTAAAGGAATCTTAAACCCAAAGCTATATTTTAACAAGTGAACAATAACTTTTGTGTTGGGTTCAGCGCAATGTTTCCAACAATATTCAAGTTACGTGAACTAACACAAGTGTTCCTGGATTCTGTTCCAGTACTAAAGTACCAGTACTAAACAGTTCTTCATAAGTAACTGTCAACTTTTCAACATTACATGACTATTACTACATGACATATAACACTGAAAGCAGCTCCACATACACAGTTACCTTTTCTTCAAGTGGTTTGTTGCCTAATTTATCATGGTTCAGAATTCAGATGCGCATGAATTCAACGAGGGCATTAGCCAAATGATTATTACCCAAGCATCTGAAGAATTAAAATATTTTGATAAAAATTATACTGGGCTTCATTTATGTGAGCAGTATTGAACTGAGCGTCTTGTATGAATATGATGTCAGGGTTCTAGCCAGGCTATTATCGCCTGTCGCGTGCGACATGCCTTCAGGCTTTGAGTTGTATATTTGACATCCCTTATTTCCCCCGTCATCCCTTAATTGCCAAACCTGTCTTAAACGCATTCCAATAAACACCTCGATTAATCCGCTAGTGTATTCGAAAGTTTACCACGTGCTCACCCGATAGTTCAGATAAAGCGATGTCAGTTAAGATATACGATAAACCAATGACAGCTTCCTATGTAGAAACGTGTGACGTAAATTTCATCGTAGCTCCGCCTTTAAATCCTTTGACAGATGGTATCTTGTGATGTGTACATGAAAGTGTTTTAAGATTTTTTATGTTATCAGAAATGACAGATGACTTTCAACAATTATTGTCTGAATGTTTTTCGCAATCAAGAAAACACAATGGAAGGTACTAAGTCAAAAATTGTGCAACACGTTAAAATGATTTTGAACAATTCTCGGCGTAATATTAATGTTTTTCTCATGTATGAATTGTGTTTTCTCGGGTGGAATATCGAAAAGACCATCATGAATGCCAGAATTAATGTTTTCTGTCGTCACTTTCAAAATAGAACTTGTAGAGAAAAGTTTGAAATATTGTGGATGTATTACTTAATTACTGATAATGCCTGGAAATAAACGTAAATCAGAGAGTGGGACATTGTTAAATATGAACTGTTTCAAGAAGAACAGTGTTAGTGCTCAGTAATAGAGGAGAGGAGACAGTGAGATGTGAAATGCGAGACGAATCTGTGAATGACATTCTTCCTGGACCAGGTACACCAGAGAAAACGGTCACAAATTCAGAATCCCACCCAGCCACGCCGGATGACCAAAGGAAATCAGGCATTGATCCAAAATGGAAACAAGCGTTTCCCTGGATGACAGTTCTCAGAGAACGGTAATTTAAATCATTTTTAAGTAATCCCAAAAATACTGAACGGTCTATCAAGCGATCTGTGAATGTATTAAAAAAAAAAGTGCAAACTATCAGTTGTTAAACAAATTATAAGAAGACCACATTTTATATTTCAAATCTGATTCCTTTGGAGAAAAAATATTGGACATGCATACTTAGAAAATAGGGAGGAAGAGTTGATGACTAACTAGAAATTAAGTTGTCATGGCTTTACACACAGGGCTATGTTTTATGTGCTTGTGTCTTTTTTTTTTTTAGATATAAGTTCTTGAAATTCATTAAAAAACCCATTTAGATCTCTTATCATAGCAGTGACTGTCGGGATCCCTTTGGCTATGCAAAAAACAAAATTCTTTTAAATTCTTTATTTCAGGCCAAGGTATGTTGTGTTCAGTATGTGTAAAGCACCAGAGAAGGCCCAAGAAGTGTACTTCAATAAGGCGACCATCTTTAGTAAATCATAAGGACTCAGACTCACACAAGAAAGCAGTGGTATTTGATGTTGCAGAAGCAAAAACGGGGGAGAGGGGGGGGAGGGGATCGAGGCTTGTTTTGCGAGGGAAGAAAACATGTGGACCGTGAGGCAATTACAGCATCTATGACACTGCTTTACTTTCCTTGATGGAGGAAATTCCCCACACCACCAAACACAAACCTTTAGTTGATGTAGCTAAGACATTAGGAGTGGATGTTCTAAATAGTTTGGAGAAGGGGGATAACGCCAAGTACACAAAATTGATAAGTTTACATTGTCATTCAGCAAATAAATTCCACAGGAACAGAAGACTGAAACTTTAATGTGCAGTGCTAAAACTGTGTTGTTGTAAGTAAAATAAATAGTGAACATTTTCAGAAACTTAAAATGGTTAAGTTTACATTGTCATTCAGCAAATAAACTCCGGGGGAATTTTTTATGATACATTTTCTCTATTTGTTCTTGTTGAGCATGTAAATGATGCTTATTAAACATTGAAAATAACACTGTGTTTTTCACTCTGAAATGCACCAGAATGCACCAAAAGAGTTGCAGTAATACAAAACTTTCTGGGGGTGGTCCCCCATACCCCCCCCGCACCCACCCCTTTGTCGACTTTGCTCCTTTCAAAAATACCCTTCAGCAACATGCCTTCACAAAATCCTGGCTAGAACCCTGGATGTCATAATATTCTCTTACTGATCCCTGCATAAACCGTTGTATATTGCAGAAGTTCTACTTTGTTTGACTGGCAGACAAAACGAGCCATTTTAGAATTTAGGATTTTCTACTTTTTAAGTTAAAATATAATGATAACATATTTCATTTAAAGATTTGCATAGTATCATATAAGGGCTGTATATTGCATACAAGAGGGTCATGATGACCCTGGATCGCTCACCTGAGTAATATGAGCTATATGTTTCAAATGTCAAACTGATGCTAAAATATTAAGAAAGTCAGTACATCACATTCATGGTCAATGAAATTCAGTTTTATGATTTGTGTGCAAAACTGTGTAAGTCATCAATATTTCAAGGCTGTATCTTAAAAAACAAGAAAGTAGGTCAGTAGGTCAAGGTCACAATCAAGTGACATCATATTACTTGAGGTCATCGGGTAATTATAATTAAAGAGTCTTGGAAATAGAATCAGATGAATTTTTAAGTATTTTTCCTATATAACTCACATAATAACAAAGTGACCCCAGGGCGGGGCCTCTTTTAACCCCAGGGGCATAATTTGAACAATTTTTGTAGAGGACTACTAGACAATGCATCACACCAAATATCAAAAGCCGAGGTCATATGGTTTCTAACAAGAAAATCTTTAAAGCTTTTTCTAATATAAGTCTACATAAAACTTGGGACCCCCAGGGCAGGACCTCTTTTCACTCCAGGGGTATATTTGAACAATTTTGGTTGAGGACCATAAGACAATGCTACAAACCAAATATCAAAGGTCTAAGAGTTGTGGTTTCAGACAAGAAGATTTTTAAACTTTTTTTCCTATATAAGTCTATGTAAAACTTGCGACCCCCGGGGCGGGGCCATATTTAACCCTAGGGGGATAATTTGAACAATCTTGGTAGAGGACCACTAGATGGTGTTACATACCAAATATCAAAGCCCTCGGCCATGTGGTTTTGTACAAGAAGATTTTCAAAGTTTTCCCTATATAACTCTATATAAACCATGTGACCCCTGGAGCGGGGCCATTTTGACCCTAGGGGGATAATTTGAACAATCTTGGTAGAGGCCCACTAGATGATGCTACAAACCAAATATCAAAGCCCTAGGCCATGTGGTTTTGTACAAGAAGATTTTCCAAGTTTTCCCTATACAACTCTATATAAACCATACGACCCCCGGGGCGGGGCCATATTTGACCCTAGGGGGATAATTTGAACAATCTTGGTAGAGGACCACTAGATGATGCTACATACCACATATCAAAGCCCTAGGCCATGTGGTTTTGTACAAGAAGATTTTCAAAGCTTTCCCTTTATAAGTCTATATAAACCATGTGACCCCCGGGGCGGGGCCATATTTGACCCTAGGGGGATAATTTGAACAATTTTGGTAGAGGACCACTAGATGATGCAACAAACCAGATCTCAAAGCCCTAGGCCCTGTGGATTTGGACTAGAAGATTTTTAAAGTTTTTCCTTTCGGTTGCCATGGCAACCAGAGTTCTGCATTGAATTCAATTCTTTGAATAATTTTGAAAGGGGGCCACCCAAGGATCATTCCTGTGAAGTTTGGTGTAATTCTGCCCAGTGGTTTTCAAGACGAAGATTTTTTTAGGAAATGTTGACGGACGGACGACGGACATTGAGCGGTCACAATAGCTCACCATGAGCCTTTGGCTCAGGTGAGCTAATAAAATAACTGATAATACAAAACCCTTCACAAATCCTGGTAAGTGGGTACACAAGACTAAATTTCTTCAATCTTTCAATGTAAATGTGTACACTTCTATTGCCCAGAGTGACAGTCTATTTCCATATTTCTAAACAATGTCTTCTGACAAGAGTTTGAATGTAATGGAAGTAGGGTCTCAGGACATACTATTCATAAACTGAGCAGGTTTACATAAGATAACTGAAACATAGTCAACCCACGAAGTCTGTCAAACTTGCTGATGTCTTACAGTATCTAGACTTTATGAGAGGTAACCAGCAATTGAGCAATTCTCTGTGTATCAGATCTGTATCCATATATAGCTCAATTCACTGTTCTTTTATCTGTGGTGATCTGAAAATCCATTGTAAGGCTTGAAATAAAGCTATTTCAATTTTAACCAATTAGTATGACCTTTACCTTGAACATAAAGACCTAGGTTGTATGCTGTGTATCTCCTGGCATCAACTTGAACCTTAGTTATATGTTGTGTACCTCCTAGCTTGACCTTAAACCTAGTTACCTAAGTTGTATGCTGTGTGCCTCCTAGCATGACCTTGAAACAGTCACCTAAGTTGTATGCTGTGTACCTCCTAGCATAACCTTGACCTTGAACCTAGCGACCCATGTTGTGGATCGTGTACCTCCTAGCATGACCTTGACCCTAGTGACCTCATTTGTGTGTCATGTATCTCCTAGCATGACCTTAATTTTGAACCTTGTGACCTAAGTTGTTGGTTGTGTACCTCCTAGCATGACATTGACCTTAAACCTAATTACCTAAGTTATGGGTTTTGCACCTTCTAGCATGACCTTGACCCTAGTGGCCTAAGTTATGTGCTGTGAACTTCCTAGCAAGACCTTGACCCTAGTGACCTAAGCTGTGGGTTGTGTACCTCCTAGCATGACCTTGACCCTAGTGACCTAAGTTGTGGGTTGTGTACCTCCTAGCATGACATTGACCTTGACCCTAGTGACCTAAGTTGTGGGTTGTGTACCTCCTAGCATGACCTTGACCTTGACCCTAGTGACCTAAGTTGTGGGTTGTGTACCTCCTAGCATGACCATGACCTTGACCCTAATGACCCAAGTTATGTGCTGTGTACCTCCTAGCATGACCTTGACCCTAGTGACCTAAGTTATGTGCTGTGTACCTCCTAGCATGATCTTGACCCTAGTGACCAAAGTTGTGGGTTGTGTACCTCCTAGCATGACCTTGACCTTGACCCTAATGACCTAACTTATGTGCTGTGTACCTCCTAGCATGATCTTGACCCTAGTGACCAAAGTTGTGGTTTGTGTACCTCCTAGCATGACCTTGACCTTAAACCTAGTGACCCAAGTTGTATGCTGTTTACCTCCTTGCATGATCTTGATTTTAAACCTATTGATCTAAGTTGTGCATTGTGTACCTCCTAGCATGATCTTGACCCTAGTGACCTATGTTGTATGCTGTTTACCACCTAGCACGTCCTTCACCCTGAACCTTGTGACCTAAATTGTATGCTGTATACCTCTAAGCATGACCTTAACCTTGAATCTAGTGATCTACTTTGTATGCTATGTACCTCCTAGCATGCCCCCGACCTTGAACTTAGTGGCCTTAGTTGTATGCTGTGTACCTCCAACAAGTATGACCTTGAACCTAGTGGACTAAGTTGCATGCTGTGTACCTCCAAGCATAACCTTGACCGTAGTGGCCTAAATTGTATGCTGTATATCTCAAAGCATGACCTTAAACCTAGTTGTATGCTGTGTACCTCCTAGCATGTCACAGACCTTGAACGTGGTGACCTCAGTTGTATGCTGTATACCTCCAAGAATGACCTTGAACCTAGTGACCTAAGTTGTATGCTGTGTACCTCCAAGCATGACCTTGAACCTAGTGACCTAAGTTGTATGCTGTGTACCTCCAAGTATGACCTTGAACCTAGGGGCCTAAATTGTATGCTGTGTACCTGCAAGCATACCCTTGAACCTAATGACCTAAGTTGTGTGTTGAGTCCCTCCAAGCATGACCATGAACCTAGTGACCTAAGTTATATGCCGTGTACCACCAAGCATGCCCTTGAACCTAGTGGCCTAAGTTGCATGCTGTGTACCTCTAAGCATGACCTTGAACCTAGTGACCTAAGTTGTATGCTGCATACCTCCAAGCATGACCTTGCACCTAGTGGCCTCAGTTATGTGCTGTGTACTTCCTACCATGACCTTGACCCTTCTGACCAAAGTTGTGGGTTGTGCACCTGCTATCATGACCTTTACCTTGACCCTAGTGATCTAAGTTGTATGCTTTTTACCTCCAAGCATGACCTTGAACCTAGTGGCCTAAGTTGTATGCTGTGTACCTCCAAGAATGACCTTGAACCTAGTGGCCTTTGTTGTATGCTGTGTACCTCCAAGAATGACCTTGAACCTAGTGGCCTAAGTTGTATGCTGTGTACTAGTGATGATAATCGGACAGCATAATGATAATCGATTAATCGGATATAATCGGAAAGCCTTCCGAGCGATTAATCGGAAAATAATCGGACTTTCACACTGAACCATCTGTAGCTTATTAACCATTAGCTCACTTGACTCACTGTATCAGCATATATTTAGCAGGAGTAATGTAATTTGTGTGTGAAGTTTTAGCCCTTGTGTGCAGATATCAATGTGGCTAATTAAAAAGTATTTTTATTTATTGAGGTATAATGCGGCATATTTATATGATTTGCACCCAAACGGCTTTGGGTCTCTCAGGAGTCCCTGAGAAATTGACCATGCTGTCAGACCTAAAACACCTATTTGTACATTTTATTATTGGTTCAAACTTCAATGCCCTTCAATATTACGAACGTGGGCGGGGTACCATTATTTGCGGTCTTTACTGCATAATCGGCAAACACAATCCCCATTTTTTAATTTTCTTTTGCTGCTGCACTTTTACATATCTTGTAGAATCCAAACTGGTGGTATAGTATTCCCTGGATAGGGGACTATAGCTTTGATTGCATTATTATTTTGATCGAACGCAATATGCTTTGCCTCCGTTTTGGAGAGTGGAAAAGAAATGAGCCTAAAGAGGAAATACCACCAAAAAGATGCGTAACTCCCGAATATGCTTTAAACTAGCCTAAGTGTCAAATAATCGATTATGCAAGTTCATAATCGATGTCGGCGACTTTGGCTCATTAAATGATCGACAATCGATTGTCGGCGACAATCGGAACATCACTACTGTGTACCTCCAAGAATGACCTTGAACCTAGTGGCCTTTGTTGTATGCTGTGTACCTCCAAGAATGACCTTGAACCTAGTGGCCTAAGTTGTATGCTGTGTACCTCCAAGAATGACCTTGAACCTAGTGGCCTTTGTTGTATGCTGTGTACCTCCAAGGATGGCGGTGGAAAAGAAATCAACAGAAATCAGGCAAATATTTGACAAATATTGTCAAGGACATACAGAATAATCTGTGATAACTTGTTAGAATTGACATAATATATCTCAAACAGTAACTTGCTCATGAATAAAATCACTGTTTGTCAATTAGATGTGTATTGTCATATCACTTGGGCTGCACCCTCGTCATATACTTTCTTCGCATCTTAACTCCAAACAGTGATTTTATTCAATGACAAATCTCTGTTTGTGATATATTATTTATTAAATTCATGAGAAGATCCAGTGGAAGTAGTGTGTAACCAAACAAACTAAACACTGAATCTATAGAACTGGCATGAAAAAAAATATACATGTAAAATCTTTAAACTCCAAGTGTTACCTTAACCTTTGCTCTAGGACTCTAGGCCTTCCCTAGTTCTGGAATGTGTTTTTCCAAGTAATCAGACTATCAATATCTATCAATAGAAGTTATAAACGAGCTAGCAAAAGTAATACTAGGTGACCTAGTTGAAAACTGACACAAAGATTTTGACCAGATTTCATTTCTTGTAAGATAATATTTGACCTCAATGCATGACCTTGACCTTAAAGGTAGGGGAATGAGTCTTGAATGTGACATGTTGTCTTGTTAAAGTGAACATTTTTGCCAAGTTATTTCAATACATATGCATGCATATAAACTTAAAGAGCAAACAAGAAAATGGTCATTTGTGTCAAATTATTTTATAATAAGACATAGCATATCGAAGATTTAAGCTGGACACATGTACTCATGCACGGATGCACACACAGACCGGGATAATGCTATATGCTCCCCTAATTTTAGTGGTGGGGGCACACACAGACAGGGATAACGCTATATGCTCCCCTAATTTTAGAGGTGGGGGCACACACAGACAGGGATAACGCTATATGCTCCCCTAATTTTAGTGGTGGGGGCACACACAGACAGGGATAACGCTATATGCTCCCCTAATTTTAGTGGTGGGGGCACACACAGACAGGGATAACGCTATATGCTCCCCTAATTTTAGTGGTGGGGGCACACACAGACAGGGATAACGCTATATGGGACAAGGGGACATAAGTAGTCCTGTGATTTTTTCCTTATTTATTGATCAATTATCCTCCTTACTGCGTGAAAAATGTAATTCAGGTATTTTTATTGACAATTCAATACCTGATATATTATGTCTGATGTTTGCAGATGACATTGCAAATTGTGCAGAAACTGTATTTAAGTTACAACAACAACTCAACGTAATAGAACAATTTTGTAATTCAACAGGGATGGAAGTTAACCTCAGTAAAACTGAAATAATTGTATTTCGAAATGGTGGACCCTTAAGAATTAATGAAAGATGGTTTTTCCGTGGCCAATTAGTTAGCGTTACGACTGTTTATAAGTATATGGGCATCTTATTTACGCCGACCTTATCTTGGACAGCAGCTAAAGAAAAGTTAGCGTCACAGGCACAGAAGTCGATATATGCTATGTATAACTATCAAAGGCCATTTGGATATTTTAACATTAAACAGTTGTTTCAGTTATTTGATGCTATGGTAAAACCAGTACTCTGCTATGGATCTCAGATTTGGGGATATAAATATTCGCCAGAAATAGAAACCATACATACTAAGTTTTGTAAAAAATTTCTTGGAGTAAAAAACTCAACGAATAATATAATTGTTTTGGGAGAATGTGGCAGACTACCAATGTGTATAACCTATTATTCAAACTGTGTTAAGTATTGGTGTAAACTTATACAGATGGATAATTCAAGATACCCTAAACGGTGTTATTATATGCTAAAATCTTTAGATAACGTAGGCAGAATCACCTGGGCTACTCAGGTCAAACACTTACTATTTTTGTATGGTTTTGGTTATGTTTGGGTTTCACATGATGTTGGAGATATTGACTACTTCGTTAGTATTTTTCGTCAAAGACTCATAGATTGTCATACACAAAACTGGAAAGAGTCTATCGATTAATCAAGTAGATGTCACCATTATAAACATTTTAAAACTTTATTAAATACAGAACGTTACCTTACAATAAATTTGCCATTTAAATACAGGCTAGCAATGTCAAAATTTCGTTGTTCAAGCCATAAGCTGCATGTTGAAACTGGTAGGCACAACAATACCCCTTTTGAATCTCGTATCTGCCAATTTTGTTATAATAGAAGTAACACTAGTATTGTTGAATGTGAATATCATGCTTTTTTTCAATGTGAGAAATTTAGTGAGATCCGTAATCAGTATCTTCTTAATTGGTATTCATCTGACAGAAGTATACAAAGTTTTTATAACATACTTAGCTCTGATAATGAAAAGGTGTTATATCAAACAGCACTGTATCTTGAGAAGCTTTTAAATAATGTTTGATCCGTTAATTATGATATTCAGCAGCCTAGAGAACTATTATGTTAAGATATGTTTGCTAGTCGACTGTGTGCTGAATTTATGAATATGTGTCTCAATTTAATCAGTGTATATGTATACATTTTGTGGGATCACAACTATCTGATTGAACCACTTACTATATATTATGTAGTGTATTTTGGGCCGGAGGCCTTTGTTACATTTAATAAACTTTTGATTTGAATTGATTTGATATGCTCCCCTAATTTTAGTGGTGGGGGCACACACATACTGTGATGTGACTTTTTTCACTTTCAATGCAGCCTAAAGAAAATTGAAGCAGTAAACATTTTAAGAAGAGACGTCCCTTTATCAGGCACAAACTACAGTAGCTTGATTCAAAGCGAATTAAAGGTCCATTTCATTACATTCCAAATATAGTTATTTTAAATTGAGTACAAGTTAATCTATTATACTTGACCCAGTCAATCTGCAACATTTAGGACAAGTTATGTGTTACACTTGGACAGAGGAATATATGTTACATGTGTACCTAGGAAACGTTAGCAAGAACAAGTTTATCTAATTCTGAATTTACCTGGTAACTATCAAAGTATTCTTGTTTTATAACTTTTCCAGCATATCTGAGCATTTCCATTCAATGTCTTTCATTATCTCTCACATTTAATCTTCTGAATTGCATCAGGCAGCACACTTCACAGCTCTGTATGGTCTAGGGTCAATACAGTATCTCGTCTGAAATCATCAGCAAAACTGTGTGTATCTGTTCTTTAAAAATGAATTTATTGTTGTCTAAGTTTACATGTAATAAACAAAAGAATATATTAAATATAAAATGAATACCATTATTTTCAATGGAACAACTAGTGAGAATGCAAAAATATGACAGTATGATTTCCTACGTACATGTACAAATGCTTGAATATGAGTGTGTTCAATTTGGTCAAGTGTAAGGACACTAGTGTTATACTCAAGCATGCGCAGTTTACTGTCGAATCGCAGCAGGCTCAAATGTCTGATGCATCTACATTAATTTGATAAATTTGCATTGTTTCCAACATCAGCTTCGATGCAAATATTGAACTTTATTTACACTTGGAAGAGTTTGTGCTCAATGCTAATCTTTCACTTTTCGCTGCTAAGCCCCCATTTTGGATTAAGTCATATACACGTTTGCTTGACTTCACTCCCCATTGCCGGAGGAGCATGTTCTTGACCTGTGACCTCGACACTAGCAGGGCACTACTTGCGTTCGATTGGTGGTAGTGTGAAAAATCCGCTTGACTCTTCACGAATCAAACAAACCCATAAATAAAACTAACCCGCGCTCAGGCAGACAAGTTTTTTTAGCAAATCAGAAAGACTTGAAGGAATTTGATAAAGCGTCATCCATGAAACTATATGATATATGCAAAACTAGTTTCATCCCCTGGTAGCCATGTAAACAGCAGAATGATTTGAAGAAGGCCACCCTAGAAACATTTATGTGAAATATTTTCATAATATGACAGTTTTAGAGGAGAATATGTGAAAGAGTTTTGTTTTGGTTGCCATAGCAACAAGAATTTTGCACTGATGACCTTGAATCTCAAAGAGGATTATGGAAGTTCAACACACATTCTGGAGAATTTTGGTTGAAATTGGCATTAAAATGGTTAAAGAGATGTTCTTTTTAACAAATTGTGGATGAAGACAGATGGACAGACATCCATTGATCCTATAAGCTCACTTTGAGCACTTCATGCCAAGGTGACCTAAACAGACAATAAACAAGAGCTGTCTGATGACAGCGCGCTCGACTATTCGAAGAATTGATTGAAGAATGGGGTCAAAATGTTTCCACAGATACTCAGACAAAAGAAATAAATAGATTAGACAAACAATGTTCCTGTATTTCTTTGATTTCGATAAGTCCTGCACTAAATGGCAATGTATGAACCAATTTCAAAGTCCAAAAAGGGCCATAATTCAGTCAAAATAGTTATGTACTCCTGCCTACAGATGGAAATCATAATGATAAGTGTTCAAAGTTTAAAAGCCATATGTCAAATAGTTCTGACAAAACGTGGACTTGTATGAAAACAGAACCAATTTCAAAGTCCAATAATGGCCATAATTCAGCCAAAACAGATGACAAGAGTAATGTTCTCTTTCCTACAGATAGATACTATTATACTAAACAAGTGATAAAACTTTCAAAGCCATATGTCAAACACTTCACAAAAAATATGAACTGGTACGGAAAACATAACCAAGATTTCTAAGTCAAAAAGGGCCATAATTCAGCCAAAATCCTTGATGGAGTTATGTACTCTTGCCTATAACTGGATATGGTGATGGTAAACAGGTGTTGAAAGTTTCAAAGCTTAATCTCAAAAGACTTTGTCAAAATATGAACTGGTACGAAATATTAACCCAGATTTCTAAGTCAAAAAGGGCCATAATTCAGCCAAAATCCTTGATGGAGTTATGTGCTCTTGCCTATAACTGGACATGGTGATGGTAAACAAGTGTTGAAAGTTTCAAAGCTTTATCTTAAAAGATTTTGTCAAAATATGAACTGGTACGAAAAACTTAACCAAGATTTCTAAGTCGAAAGGGGCCATAATTCAGCCAAAATCCTTGATGGAGTTATGTACTCTTGCCTATAACTGACCATGGTGATAGTAAACAAGTGTTGAAAGTTTCAAAGCTTTATCTTAAAAGACTTTGTCAAAATATGAACTGGTACGAAAAACTTAACCATGATTTCTAAGTCGAAAGGGGCCATAATTCAGCCAAAATCCTTGATTGAGTTATGTGCTCTTGCCTATAACTGGCCATGGCGGTGGTAAACAAGTGTTGAAAGTTTCAAAGCTTTATCTCAAAAGACTTTGTCAAAATGTGGACTGGTACGAAAAACTTAACCAAGGTGTGACGCCGACGCCGTGGTGAGTAGGATAGCTCTACTTATTCTTCGAATAGTCGAGCTAAAAACTCATAAACTCATCTAGTATCACATGGTTGCAAGTTCGATCCCCTGGTAGGGTGTATGTTCTCCGTGACGATTTGACAAAAGACATTGTGTCTGAAATCATTTGTCCTCCATCTCTGATAATTCATGTGGGGAAGTTGGCAGTTACTTGTGGAGAACAGGTTTGTACAGAAACCAGGAACACTAGTTAGGTTAACTGCCCGCCGTTACATGACTGAAATACTGTTGAAACACGCCATTAAACCTAAAACAAACAAAAACGCACATATAGAGGTAAAAATACCTGAAAAATGAAAAATCCTTCAGTTAACCAGGCTTGCCACGCAATAGTCTGAACAGGACGGACAATTACACTGAAAAAAAGAATGTTGGAACTAGAAAATGCTTTTGTAAAAAAGCGCATGTCTCCCCCAATGCAAAGTCCTATACAAGAAGTCAATAGGGGTCAGGAGCGAAAGTCGAAGAGACACTGATGGTTGGCTGCAATAGGGATCATCTACTTGGCATGTCCAGTCATCCCGCTAAATTTCAACACTCTTGGCCTAGTGGTTCTCAAGTCACTGTTCAGGCTCCTGTGACCTTGACCTTTGATCAAGTGACCTCAAAATAAATAGGGGTCATCTACTCTGCATGTCCAATCATCCTATTAAGTTTCAACATTGTAGGTCAAGTGATTCTCAAGTTATTTCTAAAAAATGATTTTACAAGAACAGGCCACTGTGACCTTGACCTTTAATAGACTGACCCCAAAATCAATAGGGGTCATCTACTCTGCATGTTCAATCATCCTATGAAGTTTCAACATTCTGGGTCAAGTGGTTCTCAAGTTATTGATCAGAACTGGTTATCAATGTTCAGGCCTCTGTGACCTTGACCTTTAACGGAGTGACCCCAAAAACAATAGGGGTCATTTACTCTGCATGAACAATCATCCTATGAAGTTTCAACATTCTGGGTCGAGAGGTTCTGAAGTTATTGATTGGAAATGGTTTTCCATGTTCAGGCCCCTGTGGCCTTGACCTTTAACAGAGTGACCCTAAAATCGTTAGGGGTCATCTACTCTGCATGACCAATCATCCTATGAAGTTTCAACATTCTGGGTCAAGTGGTTCTCAAGTTACTGACCGGAAATGGTTTTCAATGTTCAGGCCCCTGTGACCTTGACCTTTCACAGAGTGACCCCAAAATCGTTAGGGGTCATCTACTCTGCATGACCAATCATCCTATTAAGATTCAACATTCTGGGACAAGTGGTTCTCAAGTTACTGACCGGAAATGGTTTTCAATGTTCAGGCCCCTGTGACCTTGACCTTTAATGGAGTGACCCCAAAATCGATAGGGGTCATCTACTTTGCATGCACAATCATCCTATGAAGTTTCAACATTCTGGGTCAAGTGGTTCTCTAGTTATTGATCATAAATGGTTTTCCATGTTCAGGCCCCTGTGACCTTGACCTTTGATGGAGTGACCCCAAAATCAATAGGGGTCATCTACTCTTTATGACCAATCATCCTATGAAGTTTCAACATTCTGGGTCAAGTGGTTCTCTAGTTATTGATCGGAAATGGTTTTCAATGTTCAGGCCCCTGTGACCTTGACCTTTGACAGAGTGACCCCAAAATCAATAGGGGTCATCTACTCTTCATGATCAATCATCCTATGAAGTTTCAACATTCTGGGTCAAGTGGTTCTCTAGTTATTGATAGGAAATGGTTTTCAATGTTCAGGCCCCTGTGACCTTGACCTTTGACGGAGTGACCCCAAAAACAATAGGGGTCGTCTACTCCAGCAGCCCTACAACCCTATGAAGTTTGAAGGTTCTAGGTCAAATGGTTCTCCAGTTATTGCTCGGAAATGAAGTGTGACGTACGGACGGAAGGACGGACGGACAGGGCAAAAACAATATGTCTCCTGGGGGAGACATAATTAACGAGTACCAGTAACATGTAAATATAGAAACACTTACAATGTGATATTGATATGGATTGTCAGCAATTATCAATAACAAGCAGAACATATTCAACCCAGTTCCTCCATTTAATAGTCAGACACAAAATCCATTAGGTTGCAACACATCTATTTTTAGGTTATTTTTTTTTATATATATGGCCATGACACCATTTTGCAACTTTATTTCAGTTGTGTACATATTTAGTTAAATACTTTTCACTTAAGCACCATTATGTTGTTGCTATTTTTGACTTCACTTATGGCATTGCTTGTGATTTCAATACTGCTGCTACTAAAGACTGCCCCACTCCGGAGATCAGCCATATGAGACATGAAACTAGAAGATGCTTTGTAGAAAAGCATATGTCTCCCCTAGTGCATAGTCGTATAGGCAAGGAATCAATAAGGGACAGGAGCAAGTGAAAGAGACACTGATGGTTGGCTGCAAAAGGGGTCTATTTGGCATGTCCAATCATACCACTAAGTTTCAACATTTTGTGCATGGTGGTTCTCAAGTTATGAATTGAAAACAGTTTTCCATGTTCAGGCCCCTGTGACCTTCAGCTTTAACAGAGTGACCCAAAAACAATAAGAGTCATCTACTCTGCATGACCAATCATCCTATGAAGTTTCAAAATTCTGGGTCAAGTGGTTCTCAAGTTATTGATCGGAAATGGTTTTCCATGTTCAGGCCCCTGTGACCTTGACCTTTGATGGAGTGACCTCAAAAACTATAGGAGCCATAACTCCATCAGCCCTACCACCCTATGAATTTTACCACCCTATGAAGTTTGAAGATTCTAGGTCAAATGTTTATCCAGTTATTGATTGGAAATGAAGTGTGACATACGGCTGTATGGATGGCCAGGGCAAAAACAATATGTCTCCCCCAGTTGTGGAGACATACTGAACAAACAACAACAACAACATAGTAAATGACATTATCCTTACAGAAAATTCATGAAACGAATCCGTATACATATAAAGTTTTTTATGTTCAATAAGGCATAAAAAAAAAATTGTTTGTTTCCGGTATCCCGACCTACCCTAAATTTTTGGGCCATCCCTAAATGTTTTGATGACCTTGGAGAATATTTTTTTCAACTTTTTACCAAAAAGTTGCGAAACTTCACTTTTGTGCTTTAAACATGGCCAGTGATGTTAGAAATCAACTTACTGTTGCTTTGAAGGCATAACACCGCACCCCGCCCCCCCACCCCACCCCATTTGTATTCATTTTTTGACATAAAAATAATTTCTGAAAAGTCTCACATAATAAAAAAAAAATTCCCCCCAAAAAATTTTCCAACCTGCCTACCTTAATAATTTTGAGCATGTTACTGGAAACAAAGAATTTTTTTTAGGCCTTAAGAAAACTTATAATTGAAGCACTTTGACTAACTGAAGTGACAAATCGAGGTATGAATAAATAAATAAAATAAAATTAAATTCCATGGCCTTTTGATAATAAAAGTGTCATTGACAGTTGAAGTTTCAAAATAAAATCACGAAATGTAAACTACTAAGTGGGGCTAGTAAGTAAGTAAAGACTTTATTTAATGAGGCTACACATTTGGTTTCCCAATCTTCCATGTGGGCCTCAGAATAATTCTGTGTCTGAAAACATATCACTGAGAAATGTTTCTTGCAGTCCTAATATGTCAATATTTGTAAGTTTGGTACAAATAATGAATATTAAGATGCATAAAGTTTATACCATTTTTGTCAAATTTTGTGTCACCAATTGAAATTTCCGGTTGTGATTTGCTTCATGAGACAGTAACTTTACTTGTGATTTCCAGTATTTGAATTCTTCAGTATGTTTGTTAATGCAGTGTCACATGAATATTTGGATCTAAAGCCGGGCTAATTAAGTAATTAAAAATCTATAGGCAAACTACCATCTGTTGCACCAACAGTTCCAGACTACCATTAAAATTATCAAGTTTCATCATTAAGGCAGGTGAAGAGCATCCCATACACAGAAAAGATTCACAGATTCAAATGCTGTTGTGACCTGAACCTCAATATAGCTTACATTGGCAGCTTTTTTTTGTTAGGTTTCATGTCAAAATGTTTTTATTTGTTTTGGCTTTAATGCCAGTTTTCAACAGTATTTCAGTTATGTAATGGCAGTCAGTTAACCTAACTGAAGTTCCTAGATTCTGTACCAGTACAAACCTGTTCTCTGCAAGTAACTGCCAACTTCTCAACATGAATCAGGTGGAGAACAAATGATGTCAGACACAATGTCTTTCATCAAAATACCACGGAGAACATACGCCCCACTCGGAGATCGAACTCGCGACCCCGAGTGCTCTTCCTACTGAGCTAAGCAGGCGAACTCATGTCACAATGACAAAATTATAGGTCATATATGACAACTTTCCAAATTTTATGGCGATGGAAAACCTGAAGTGCCCCTTGTGTATAATTTATCATGAGCAAGCACCTGGGTAGAACCACCAATCTTCAGCAAGTCAGCTTGATGGCTTCGTCACATAAATAATTCAATACTCCGAGCGAGGCATGAACCCTAATCGACAAGTGATTTGAAGTTGGCAACTACTCAGCCACACAGACCTCTACATAGGTTGAATGTAAAATAAATAGTCAATGGGCTTAGGTAGCATTCCTCCACAATATGACTTAACTTTTTTTTTTCGGGCCTCCGTGGCTGAGAGGTTAAGGTCAACTTCAAATCACTTGCCCCTCATCGATGTGGGTTCGAGGCTTCGAGCCTCACTCGGGGCGTTGAATTCTTCATGTGAGGAAGCCATCCAGCTGGCTTACGGAAGGTCGGTGGTTCTACCCAGGTGCCCGCTCGTGATGAAATAATGCATGGAGGGGCACCTGGGGTCTTCCTCCACCATTAAAGCTGGAATGACCTATTATGTGTCGGTGCGACGTTAAATCCAACAAAAAAAAAAACAAAAAACAAAAATCAAATCTTACCTTTAGCAACATGCCAGACATCAAACCAGTAAGTAATTTTTGGTTGTTGCTCTTTCATATACTTTTTCAACTGGACATGTCTATCTGTTACAAGGTGGGAAATGTTCAGACATTGATAAAGTGTAAACAGGGCATCAAACCTTGCGTCTCCATCCAGTAAGAATTCTTTACCTCATTACTCTGAAAAATATATTGCAAGAATCTAAACAGTTATATTTACTACAACTACACAAGATCATTTTTATTCGCGTAGAAAGAATTTTCGCGTATTTCGCGCTAGGACCAATGCGCGAATTAAGACCGAGCTCTTATTATTTTTTGATTATATTGTTTCCTTTCCAAAATTGAAAATGCGCGAATCAAAGCCCGCGCAAAACAGTCCTTCTTCACTTTTGCACGAAACTTCATGCCAGCAAATTTAAATGACTTCACAGTAGTATATTGTTTGCTGCATGTACAATTTATGTGACATCATTGTATAAGCTTTCTGTTGTAAAGTAACAATACCTTCCATTTTGAACATGTTGAATGAGCAAAACATTATAATACCAATCTCAGACTCAAGACAAATGACCAACTTTATAACTTATTACCATTTTACCCTGTAATAACAGTAATGAAACTACTTGCATAAGAAATGGTAACATTATCATTAATTATTCATATTATCTATATTTGCATATCCAGTTACATCACTTGGTAGAGCAGAGTGCTTTTTTGGCTGCGGGTTTATCCCACTACCAAAGTTAAAGTGTATTTCTGACAATCATAGCAACTTTATTTTATTCTGAATCACATCCAAAAGATGTTCGTGTGCTACACAAAATAGTCCCATTCATGATCAATGAACAAGCAGTTCTTATTCAACCTGTATCCACCCACACTGACCATTTAGATTATATAAGATCTATCAATGATAAGGTATTCCAGCCAATGGTTATGTCACAGGCTAAGTCAGGCAGAGTTCATCTTAGATATGAGGCAATTAAATCTGTATTTGTTTCTCATTCATGTATAGTCATAGACTGGCAATTAAACAGAAAATAGATCTACCAAAACCCCGCAACCATCAGACATTTCAAGGCTTTGATTACATGATGTTGTTGTTTTGAATCCTTAGCATTTGTACTGAATGATGTCTAACTGAAGATGACAATTCTACGGCACCTCTGTATTTATTGCAGGAAAGTCCGTTACTTTTACAGAACAGTACTGAATATTAAATAAGCAATGAATAACAAAGAAAATTACTTGAAATAACTGACAATCCAGAATCATATTTCATTCTAAATCAATCAGACAGTATGATCCATACTTTACAGTGTGACCTGGTATATCACATCTGAGATCCCCTCCAAGGCGTAGTGGTTTGCTACTTGTTGTTTTGGTTGCCATAGTAACAAGAATTTTGCACTGATAGTTCTCTTCCTAATCACAAGTCTACTCCCACATAAATTACACTTTTCACACAATTTGTCAACTGTTTTTCGAAAACAATAAATTTTCTCTCTGTACATTCATTCAATGGTTATTCTTCTATCTCTTTATCTGCAATGTCACTAGAAAAACTTTCATCTGGATGCCAGTCCAAATCCTCCTTTGAATAACTTTCATTCACACTACTGTTAAATCTGGAATTTAATTCATGTCCATGCTTTTCAATATGGATGTAAGGCACCTCTGTTTGTGTTTCTATGGTGACTGTCTTTGGTGTTTCTATGGTGACTGTATTTGGTGTTTCTATGGTGACTGTCTTTGGTGTTTCTATGGTGACTGTATTTGGTGTTTCTATGGTGACTGTCTTTGGTGTTTCTATGGTGACTGTATTTGGTGTTTCTATGGTGACTGTCTTTGGTGCCTCTTGGACTGCGGCATGTTTCCTTCTATGTTCAAACAAAACAAGAGGGCCATAATGGCCCTATATCGCTCACCTGTTATCATTGCACTTCAGGACAGGAAGGTCAAAAAGTCATAATCAAGATCAATCAAAAGAATCATGAGTAAATATAGTTGAAATTTTCTTAAAGGTACAGATATGTCAAAATACACCTAAAAATTGGAGGTACCATCCATGTTGTACCACAGAAAAGTGGTCTCGGTTTTTCCCTACGGCCAATAATAAAGAAGTTACTAAATAAGCTATTTATAGTAACATAAAATAAAGTAACCCCTGGGGCTGGGTCAATTTGACCCTTGGGGGTCAAGATTTGAATTTTTTTTGTAGAGGTCCACTAGGCAATGCGACATGTGAAATATCTAAGCTCTAGGCTTTCTAGTTTATTTTTAGAAAATTTTGAAGATTTTTCTATGTACAATCAAGTAACCCCATGGGGCGGGGTCAATTTGACCCCGGGGGTCATGATTTGAACAAATTTTGTACAAGTCTACTAGGCAATGCTACATGTCAAATATCTTAAGATCTAGGCTTTCTGGGGTTTTTTTTAGAAAATTTTTGAAGATTTTCCTATGTAAAATCAAGTGACCCCTGGGCGGGGTCACGATTTGAATAAATTTGTAGAGGTCCACTAGGCAATGCTACATGTCAAATATCTAAGCTCTAGGCCTTCTGGTTTATTTTTTGAAAATTTTCCTATGTAAAATCAAGTGACCCCTGGGGCGGGGTCAATTTTGACCCCGGGGGTCATGATTTGAACAAATTTTGTAGAGATCCACTAGGCAATGCTACATGTGAAATATCTAAGCTCTAGGCCTTCTGGTTTATTTCTAGAAATTTTTTGAAGATTTTACTATGTAAAATCAAGTGACCCCTGGGGCGGGACAATTTTGACCCTGGGGTCATGATTTGAACAACTTTAGTAGAGGTCCATTAGGCAATGCTACATTTCAAATATCTAAGCTCTTGGGCTCCTGGTTTTTGAGAAGAAGATTTTTTAAGATTTTCCTATGTAAAATCAAGTGACCCCAGGGGCGGGGTCAATTTTGACCCCGGGGTCATGATTTGAACAAATTTGGTAGAGGCCCACTAGGCAATGCTTCACACCAAATATCTAAGCTCTAGGGCTTCTGGTTTTTGAGAAGATTTTTAAAGTTTTTCCTTTCGGTTGCCATGGCAACCAGAGTTCTGCATGGAATTCAATTCTTTGAACAATTTTGAAAGAGGGCCATCCAACGATCATTCCTGTGAAGTTTGGTGTAATTTTGCCCAGTGGTTTTCAAGAAGAAGATTTTTTTAGAAATTGTTGACGGACGACGGACGACGTACTACGCACGACGTATTACGCACGACGGACATCAAGCGGTCACAAAAGCTCACCTTGTCACTTTGTGACAGGTGAGCTAATAAAAAGATAAGCAGATGTGCCAACTATCTTAAATAAATGCACAAACAAACAAATGAAAAATAGTCAGAAATGCAACTAACATTAAAACAAACAGTCGACATTGTATTAAGAGACCACCCAAGGGACTGCCAAGAAGTGGTCTCTTAATGGAATGGTTTCTTAATGAATTTCAGTCAGATAAAAGGAAATGTTATTTTTAACTGTTGTGTAACTGTATTTATCATTTATTTATAGTCGGTTAAAAAAACGCTTTCCGCTTATGTTATACTGTTTTCTGTCTTGCGGACTTAAAATAAAATTTGTCTTATCTTATCTTATCTGATTATGAACACACACATATGATTTCAAAACCTGTTTTAACATCATAAACCCTTTTCCAAATCCACAAACCATGAAACCTATAGCTGGATTGTTTCTCAGTTCAACTGATACAAAGGTTAACTGCATTCAGTCACATGAAAAAAGTACTCGCTAATCACAAAGGTGAAGAACTGTCCGGTAGCAATTTGGTTCCCGGTTGCTTTATACATACTTTTGTTGAATATTTTACCTGTCGGGACTACATTAATGTGGTCGCTAGTCATTAAATAAGAAAGTTTTTAAATGAAATGAACTTATGTACTGACAACATTTGGGAGAGACTTTGACTATTCATTTAATACAAAAGTCGCTTGATAGAGGTGGTCGCAAGTATGATGTTGACTGTACTGTGAAATCATTTTATTTAGTCACATAAATTTTCTTGATTTTGACCAAATCAGCTATTTCGTGAGGATATGAACCTGTAGATTTTATCTTTTGAAGATAAAATGAATAGGAACATTGTTTGTTTGTTGGGACTTAATTTTGCTGACTGACACAACCACAAAAATAAGTCCCCTACAAAAATCAATGTTTTCACAGAAATATAAATATGACTTGACAAATTTATCATATATGTTTATGATGACACTTCTTTTCTCATCTACATGTATATAAGTTTTACATTACCATATATTTTTGCTCGCACCCAGCATCGAACATGCAATTTTGAGCTTCTTTTTCTGTTAATTCTCTGGTAGTACATGCTTATAAGAGGCTCCCCACACTTTGAACAGGAAATATGACTTCTAATTATTAATAAATGTGTCTTATAAGTGAAAATATGTAATGCTGTTGAAAAGCATTACAGTTTTAAGCAACACGTAACCAGTTTGTCTTAGTATTATGTTATTATAGAAGTGGATACTTTCTTACTTACAATTAGATTATATGGCACCTGGCACAGTAACTGAGTACAGTTTCTCTCACACTCCATCTTCCCAACACACATCTCTCACTGTTGTCTGCAAACATGTCAATTTCATGTCTTAATTATTTTGATAATCAATATCATTTTCTTACTTTAAGGTGATTAATCACATTTATGCACATTTTATGACTCAGGGTTTTTTCTAGCTAATTTGGGAACATAGCCTATACCCCCAAAATTGGGAATTTTGACGCGTAAATGTTCCAAATTGGGAAATATTAATTAGTCCCATAGGATATAGTAAGGATGTGTTTAAGCACTTTCTCATACACTTATTTCACATTGTACAACCTCTTTAACAGACTTCCATTACAAAATTGTCCATAATTTGGTCAATTTTTGTGCAATTTTGATGAAATTTTTTTCAGAATGTAGATTGGGAATTTTTGCACTCATTTTGGGAAAAAGACATACTTTTTGGCATTGGGAATATAGCCGAATAACGGCTATAAAAACGGCCGAAAAAAAAAACCTGAACATTTTCCATTTTTCATATATTCTGTTATGTTTTATTTAAGGAACAAAAAGATCAATCTCTATTGAAAATGTATATTTTGTTACTTTTCACGAAAATTTGTAATCACCCCCCTTTAATATTGAAGTATTTAAAAAGTGGCCTTTTTCTTTTGATTTCAATATAATTTCTTGTTTTAAATTTGCTTTTGATAAATACTGGAATATTTCAGCTACCAAAAACAAAAGGCAAGTTTTAAAGTATCGTGTAGCTTCGGAATTCATCTATTTTCAATCTTTCTTGGTTGCACAACTGAGATAAAGGGAGGTAATCATAATTTTATAAACTTGCATTTCTAATTAATTTTGGCCAAGTATGTACTTGTCAATGCAAATATTTATTTAACTGTAATACAATAGTGCTTATATTAATTATAATTCCTGAGGCAAATTATGTTTATTTAATTTATACTTATGATAAAATTATGCTATCTAAGATGGTTGAGCAACCAGGATAGGAAAATCAAATTTTAAAAATACTTCCAGTGAAAATCTGACATGGTTTGAGAACTCAGTAAACACAAATAAGTGTTTATGATTGGTTGATTAAGTTTTGAACAAAACCATTAGTTGTCCAAAATTTGATTAACCATCTTTAAGCAAATATTTATTATATGCACATATGCAGAGGCCTCAATGGCTGAGTGGTTTAAGTCACCAACTTCAAATCACTTGCCTCTCAATGATGCTGGTTTGAAACCTCAATTTGGATGTAATATAAGGAAGCCATCCAGCTGGGTTACAAAAGGTTGGATATTCTCGAGTGAGCTAAAAAGTAATGTACAATGTGTAATGCTCATGGATTCAAGCCTATTTTTAGAGAATATTGCACTGTAATGCCAGAGCGCCAGAGACTGGAACTTACAAACTGGTTTAATATGTTCACATCTTTCCATAATCAAAGGCTCTACTACCAGACCTAAACAAGAGGACCATGATGGTCCTGAATCGCTCACCTCTTCCCACATGACCCAGTTTTGAGTATGACGTCGTTTTTTCTATTATTTGACATAGTGACCTAGTTTTTGAGCTCATGTGACCCAGTTTTGAACATTACCTAGATATTATCAAGATAAAAATTCTTACCAATTTTCATGAAGATCCATTGAAAATTATGGTCTCTAGAGAGGTCACAATGTTTTTCTATTATTTGACCTATTGATCTAGTTTTCGAAGGTACGTGACCCTGTTTTGAACTTTACCTAGATATCATCAAGGTGAACATTCTCACTAATTTTCATGAAAATCTCATGAAAAATATGGCCTCTAGAGAGGTCACAAGGTTTTTCTATTTTTATACCTACTGGCCTAGCTTTTGATCGCACGTGACCAGTTTCGAAACTGACCTAGTATCATCAAGGTGAACATTCAGATCAATTTTCATGAAGATCCATTGAAAAATATGGCTCTAGAGAGGTCAAAAGATTTTAATAATTTTAGACCTACTGACCTAGTTTTTGATCGCAGTTGACCCAGTTTCAAACTTGACCTAGATATCATCAAGATGAACATTCAGACCAATTTTCATACAGATCCCATGAAAAGTATGGCCTCTAGAGAGGTCACAATGGTCTTTTATGATTTGACCTACTGACCTAGTTTTTTAGGGCATGTGACCCAGTTTCAAACTTGACCTAGATATCATTAAGGTGAACATTCTGACCAATTTTTATGGAGATCCATTCAAAAGTATGGCCTCTAGAGAGGTCACAAGGTTTTTCTATTTTTAGACCTACTGACCTAGTTTTTGACCGCACATGACCCTGTTTCAAACTTGACCTAGATATCATCAAGATGAACATTCAGACCAATTTTCATGAAGATCTTGTGAAATATATGGTCTCTAGAGAGGTCACAAGGTTTTTCTATTTTTAGACCTACTGACCTAGTTTTTGACCGCACGTGACCCAGTTTCGAACTTGACCTAGATATCATCAAGATGAACATTCAGACCAATTTTCATGAAGGTCTTGTGAAATATATGGCCTCTAGAGAGGTCACAAGGTTTTTCTATTTTTAGACCTACTGACCTAGTTTTTGAAGGCACGTGATCCAGTTTCGAACTTGACCTAGATAACATCAAGGTGAACATTCTGACTAATTTTCATGAAGATCTTGTGAAATATATGGCCTCTAGAGAGGTCACAAGGTTTTTCTATTTTTAGACCTACTGACCTAGATTATGATGGCACGTGACCCAGTTTCGAACTTGACCTAGATATCATCAAGGTGAACGTTCTGACCAATTTTCATGAAGATCCATTGAAATATATGGCCTCTAGAGAGGTCACAAGGTTTTTCTATTTTTAGACCTACTGACCTAGTTTTTGATGGCACGTGACCCAGTTTCGAACTTGACCTAGATATCATCAAGGTGAACATTCTGACCAATTTTCATGAAGATCTTGTGAAATATATGGCCTCTTGAGAGGTCACAAGGTTTTTCTATTTTTAGACCTACTGACCTAGTTTTTGAAGGCACGTGACCCAGTTTCGAACTTGACCTAGATATCATCAAGATGAACATTCTGACCAACTTTCATAAAGATCCCATGAAAGATGTGACCTCTAGAGTGGTCACAAGCAAAAGTTTACGGACGCACGGACGGACGACGGACACCGCGCGATCACAAAAGCTCACCTTGTCACTTTGTGACAGGTGAGCTAATAAAATAAGTTACCGTATGTTGATAATATCTAATAAGCTCACCCGTAGTGCTTGGTATACGCAGAACAGTCTGTTCTGACGAAATGTCTTGAAAGTCATCACTGGTTTGTCCTGGAAATATAAAATTTTACAAAACAGTATCTGATATATATATTCTTTTATTCCAGTTTTCAGTGACTGACATAAACGTAAAAACTATTTACATATATACACAGAAAATATTACAAAATATATGAGTAATGACAATATAACATATGTAAGTACATTTATAAGAATGGTAGCTACATATACAAAGTATAATGAAAAGTAATAATGTTGTACTTTCCAGAACTTTACATCATTTTTTTATTTAGGATTTATAGTTAGCCAATATTTAAATTTCAACACAATACAGTTGTTGATGTTGATCTCTGACCAATACTTTACTTACGACCTTTGCTTTTTTTTTTGCTTTTGCTTTGAGCTTTACCCTGTATCAGTTTACAATAAAGAAAATCTATGTCAAATATCTGTGCTTTTAAACACAATCCAAGAGATTTCATATGACAGAGCAGTTGACTATTTGAAGCTCCTTCCACCTTATCTTACCTTTCATAAACAAGAGTGCCAGGCTATTATATAAATATTGCATTCCTGAGAGGGTGATATGAAAAATGTTCACCGCGAGATATATGAATATTGACCGAGGCGCCAGCCGAGGTCTATATTCATATTTCGAGGGGTGAACATTTTTCATATCACCCTCTCAGGAATGCAATATTTATTTTATTATACCGAAAACGTATAATGGTCAAAGCTTTTACTGGAAAATCAACATAATAATGTATTTACCATTAAAAAGTAATCACTAACCAAATAATGAAGACAGAATTAAAGAGTCTTTACTTGTTAGCACTCATAATTTGTGGCGACTTTGCTGTGTAATAAGACGTTTTTGATAGATTTAGTTTAGACGTTTACATATCGCTGACCCCTATATTTATTCTAATATTTCAACATTGCGTCAAATCAGTAACATTCGAAAAACGGTGATAACTTTCTTTTTTCTAAATGAAACATATAAGTGTGAGCACTCATTTTCTTAGTTAGATCATTTCCAAAGTTATTGTGGTAGTTTCGATTCAATATTTGATGAAAAATTATTTTCGAAATATTTTGCACGTAGCATAAAAAGAAAATTCGGCCGTGTTCGCACATACAAGAGCACCAGAAAAGGGTAATTTAATCCTAACGTATAATTATGTAAGCGCCTCGTCTGAAAATTTATCGACTCAGTCTTTTAATCAATGCGAAAGTATCAATCTCTCAACGGGTGATATGAAAAAATAATATCACATGCGCAGAAAAACAAAATAACGCTGTTGCGCATGTGATATGAAATTATGGATCATATCACCTGCGCAGAAATTGAAAATAACGATCTTGCGCATGTGATATAAAATCACTGGGGAATATGATATATTATTCACGTTAAACTAATGGGAAATTTGCATTGGACATTTATGTGAGGTATAATAATTCAAAATATGCCTGTCTGATGAAAACTGTTCGACTTTGAGAGTGGGCAATATTAAATTCGCAGTTTTTCGAGTATTTCAAGGGCCATAATCCAAGAGTGCTTGGGGCGATTTGGCTGGTTATCAAACTTGGCTAGATAATATGCCCACATTGTCAGGAAGTTTGGTGAGTAATTCAAGGACCATAATCCAAGAGTGTCTGGGGCAATTTGGCTGATTATTGAACTTGGCCGAGATACTATTGCAACAAACATGTCAGCAAGTTTGTTGAAGGTCGAATGAAAACTGTTTGACTTAGAGAGCAAGCAAGGCTAAATTCGCAGTTTTTCAAGTAATTAAAGGGTCATAATCCATGAGTACCTAGGGGGATTTGGCTTGTTATCTAACTTGGCCGAGATATTATGCCCACAAACATTGTCAGCAAGGTTAGGTTGGTGAAGATTGGAAGAAAACTCTTCGACTTAAGAGAGCGGCCAAAGCTAAATTTGCAGATTTTCGAGTAATTCAAGGGCCATTATCCAAGAGTGCCTTGTTCGATTTGGATGGTTATGAAACTTGGCTGAGATTTTATGCCCACAATTATTGTCAGCAAGTTTGGTGAAGATCAGATGAAGCCTGTTCAACTTAGAGAGCGGACATGCCATGGGTGTTTACCTTAAAAGCTTCAAAAGATTTTCCGTAGCTGAAAAACTTGACCAACAAGAGCACCGCCTTGTGGGTGCAAATGCTGATTTTATTTTCTGTCTGTGTATAATAGAAATATTATCCTACCCATGATTTTCTAAGTCCAACAGGGGCCATAATTCTTGCAAAAAGCAATGTAGAGTTATGGTACTTGCTATGCTGAGTCAGCATTTACTGGCGAATATCTGCACAAAGTTTTAAAGCAATAGCTTTGACTGTTAAGGAGAAAACTTCACATAAAAGCAAAACTTAAACAAGAAATCTGATATTTTCTAAGTCCAAAAAGTGTCGTTATTCTTGCAAAAAGCAGGATAGAGTTATAATGCTTGCTATACTGAGTCAGCTTTTGATGGTGAACAAGTGTTGCAAGTTTTAAAGAAACAGCTTTGATAGTTTAGGAGAAAAGGTGACCTAAACACAAAACTTAACCAAGAAATCCGATATTCTATGTCCAAAAGGGGCTGTAATTCTTCCAAAAAGCAGGTTGGAGTTATATTTCTTGCTGTACAGAGGCAGCTATTGATGGTGAAAGAGTGTTGAAAGTTTTAAAGCAATAGCTTTGATAGTTTAGGAGAAAAGTTGACATAAACAAAAAAAAAAATAACCAGCCAACGCTGACGCTGATCAAGTGATAACAAGAGCCATGTTAGACATGGCCAATCCCCCCGCCGGGCATATTATAACTGAAGGCTAAAGTTCCTGGCAAGTTAGTGTCTGAAAGTATTTATTTTGGGAGAAACTTTGAAAAACCGTTTAGTTGTGGTCCATATCAGGGGTTTTAAAAATGTGGAAGAATGAATTATTCAGTGGTGAGGTGGTTTACTGCTAAATTTTATTAATTTTCATGAACAGTATAGCTGTATGATGTTTTTCTATATGGCTACTGTAAAAAGAAGGAATGGAAAGCTAACAGGGAACAAGAGTGCCAGAATGTCACAATATATGCCTGTCACAACAAATTTCTTTACTCTAGCAGCTGTATTTGCAAATGGAATTTTAATTTTGTGGTTGTTTAGTAATCATTGACTGTAAGTCTTTTGTTTTTCTAAGCCCACAAAAAAACTCTTTAACAGGTAGAGATGTCTTAAAATACACCTAAAATTGGAAAGTAACATCCAGGTTGTACCACAGAAAAGTGGTCTTGTTTTTTCCCTGTGGTCAATTATAAAAATGTTACAACATAAGTTATTTATAGTAACAACTAATGGAAGTTTATCTTTAAAAAAAAAAGAAAAAATGTAAGTCCACACAAAAATCTTTACTAGATAGAGATTGGTCAAAATACACCTCAAAATTGGATGTAGCATGCATGTTGTACTACTGAAAAGTGGTCTCGATTTTTCCCTACGACTAGTAATGAAAAAGTTACAATAAAAGCTATTTAAAGTAACAACAAAGGGAAGTAATTCTAAAGAAGGGAACTGCGCATGACACTTCATCTCATGATGGTGTATAATTGTGCCAAGTTACATCAAAATCCCTCCATGCATGAAGAAGAAATGCTCCGGACAAAGTCATTCTTGTATCTGACCTTTGGCCTCTAAGTGTGACCTTGACCTTAGACCTAGGGACCTGGATCTTGCGCATGACACTCTGTCTTGTGGTGGTGAACATTTGTGCCAAGTTATATCAAAATCCCTCTATGCATGAAGAAGAAGTGCTCCGGACAAGGTTTTCATTCTTGTATCCTTTGACCTCTAAGTGTGACCTTGACTTTAGAACTAGGGACCTGGTTCTTGCGCATGACACTCCGTCTCGTGGTGATGAACATTTGTGCCAAGATATATAATCAAAATCCCTCCATGCATGAAAAAGATATGCTGCGGACAAATTCTTTTAAGAAAAAATGATAAAGGGGAATAACTCAAAAAGTAGGCAAGGTAGAGTTATTGTTCTTGCACACTGCACTTCCTCCCAATGTGTTCTATCAGTGTGTATGAAGTTTGAAGAAATTCCCTCCAGTACTTTTGGAGTTATGCTCCGGACAAATTTTTTAAAGAAAATATGATAAAGGGGAATAACTCAAAAAATAGGCAAGGTAGAGTTATTGTTCTTGCACACTGCACTTCCTCCCAATGTGTTCTATCAGTGTATGAAGTTTGAAGAAAATCCCTCCAGTACTTTTGGAGTTATGCTCCGGACAAAAATTTTTAAGAAAATATGATAAAGGGGAATAACTCAAAAAATAGGCAAGGTAGAGTTATTGTTCTTGCACACTGCACTTCCTCCCAATGTGTTCTATCAGTGTGTGAAGTTTGAAGAAAATCCCTCCAGTACTTTTGGAGTTATGCTCCGGACAAAGATCGTTGCGGACGGACGCACGGACGGAGAGCATTTCTAATATCCCCTTCGCCTTTGGCGGGGGGATAAACAATAACGGATTTTTTCTCTCAAAAAATCAGATGAGCTCAAAATGTAAGCCACAGTCATTGGACTTGCCAAAGGAGGTCACCCAAAGATGCAAAAGATTTGTGGAAATGTTAAAAGGGGGCATATTTCACATAAAACAGAAGCTATTTCCCCTGACATCTCATGATGCCAAAGTCACTTGTCATGTTTGAAACTATAAGGGCTAGACATTTTAAAGAAACCTGCTTATATGCAAAACTTTAGTGAGTGGATACCTCAGAAATGGCTACAACTGAAACTCTTTTTATTTGTAGTCAAGCTAAATGTGAGTAATGTTTATGGCTAACATTACCTATCGTGGGCACTTCAATATCTCCACAGTTAAAGACTGGTATCTCAGGCACAAAACTTTCCGTCTTCTACAGTATCAGGCTTCCTCCATATTAACTGTAAAAACACACATTCAGATACTGCTACTATATCAACATTTATATAAAAAGTTGAAGTAAATCATCTAATATTAATAAGAGGACTGGGCGGGGCATGGGAACATGGGTGGGTGTGTGGGGGGAACAAGTCTTTTTTGTTCTGATTATCATAATTTACATTTATTTCCATTTCTTTGCTTTTGGCTATGGTACTAGTCTGTGTTCAGACCCTGCGTTTTATTTACAGGAGATAATTCCTGAGGCTATTCAAATGTATAAGTATGTCCCTTTTCTTCTTAAAACACTGGATAATCAGAACCAAGACTGATGAAGTCAGAATAATTATATCACATACTAGTAATTATTTTTTCGAAAAAAAAATATCTAGCCAGTAACCAGACTAAATATGGTACAAATGTACTATCTCGTCATTTTTCAGTCATGTGTGACTGTGGTTTAACCCTTACCCTGGTAAATTTCTATAATGAGCATGTCTGTCTTTCAGTTTGGACAGTACCATTAACTGTTAAAAGGGGTGCTTACCAAAAAGATACCGACTGAATAGCGAACAATGCAGTCTGATCATGATCTACTCTGGTTGCAAAGGCAGAACCAAGTGTGTCAGGCACATGGTAAAGGTTAAGCACATGTTCTTAATGAATGACTTGTTAAACAATTTAATAAATTTGTAGCCAGCTGTATAAAGGCTTATTGTGTATGATAATCAACTTACTATGCAATGATGAATTACAACTACATGTAGTTGATGGGACATTCATATATGAGGATGTTACATGAGAAGAAACTGTAATAAATTGTCTCTGTATTAGCAAGATGCACTGTTCTATCATTCCTCATACTGATCTTGAATTACTTTAAATTTTAACAAAATCAGTTGTTTTCACATTTTATACACACAATTACCACATACCTAAAATTGTAATGTAATGGCCAGTTAAGCGTTACTTTATAAGTATGAACATGTCATAATAATAAAGTAACAGGCCCACAATAATAAAATTATAGGCCATTACATTACAATTTCCTTTCTTTCTTCCGAAAAAAAATTCAAAAGAATCCTTTAACGATTGTAATTTAGACTACGTACTTATGATGTATACAAGAAATTACTTATAGAGAATATGATGTGGTTTACAAAAAAAAAATAACTTATGGTGTTTTTTGTACAAAAATACTTCTTGATTATATCCTATTTTCTTAATCTATTCTCTTATCTTTACTCCTTTCTTTCTTCTACATTTAACAGAGCAGAAAAAGATGGTATCAGCAATATTATGTCTGAAATATCACACCATGATCATATAGGAAATGTAAATATAATTACACATATTTATGCTACTAGTAGGTACATCCTTTCTTTCATTTCTTTTTGGAAAAGTTGAAAATTTAAGTAAGACATGCTTGCAAAATACATGAAGATAAATTTAGGCTAGGTAACATAAGCAGTGTGCTCTAAGAACTGAGATAGTGTGTATTATAAACTGTTGTCAGAATGTTGCCAAAGGAGATATTACATGTAAACTTGCAAGAAATATATATTGTGACAGTCATAATTTACCCTAATGATACAACATAAGATTACATATATTGTAATATTCTGGTGAAACACAGTGAAGAAGAAATAACTTGCTAAATATGATGTTTTGGACATTTTATAAATTTTTAGCTCCAGTGATACGGTTTTTACAGATGATAACTTCGTAAGTTCGAAAACGAATGTGATGAGAAATTATCTGTTCCTCAGTGACAATAACCTCTTTTAACATGTTTAAAAACTGTTTTAATGAAAGTGACATCTTGGAACTTTTTTTTTTAACTTATTGCATCCAAACTTGAATAGTATGGACATCCAACGTTTTATTTCTCCGATGATATTGATACAAATCCTGCCAGTACGTATACTTTGATACTGTGAAAATTGGACAGTCCCAAGCAAAATGTATACTTTGATACCGTGGAAATCGCACAGTTAAAAACAAAAACGGTAGAAGAAGCGTGCATATATAGAACTTTTCATACATAAATCCTACAGAACTTTTGTGCAATCATATTACATAAAATACGTACACTAATCATGCAGAACTTTTATGACTTCTATCTGGAGGCAATTCACTCTTTGTTTTATGATACATAGTGTGTTTACCACTTCATACAAAGAGTACAAATATGTGATATGGAGAAGGCAGGGGCGTAGACCTACGCACTCTGTATGCTACAACCAACCTTGACGCTACACAAGTAATATTGAACAACCCTAACACAGAAGAAAGTTTTTTTTAAACAGCTGGCAGCTGAAGCCAGCAACACGCATACATCCAGTACATGTGAACTACACCCTGGATAACCCGCCAAGGGGGCGTGCGGGAACTACATGACTGTACTGTCCATCCTTTGAACTAGGCACATGGACCTCCAGGATGGTGTCCTGATTTAAACGCGTTGGATTAAATTCATTTACATATGGATTTTAGTGTAACATGTGACATACATATATATATACACATTTTTTTAGTTGAATCGTACCTTTATTGCATAAAATACGGGAGATGTTGAGTAAACATAAGTAACAATTAAGTACTAGAAGTGCGTTTCATGTCATATATATTTATTCTCCAATGGCATAGGGACATCCAATCGTTGTGTAAACGAAATTAACATTTAATTGTTAGAAGTGCGTTGCCTTACAATCCTGGAATCATCGTGTACAAGGAATTATCATTTACTTTTTAGAAGTGCGTTTTAATTGTGACAAACACCTACATATATATTTTTTTCGTGAACTAGTGACTTTGATTTCTCCATACAGGAGATGTTGTGTATAAAAACTAACAACATCAAAGGTACCGAATGAATAAAGACATCATTTTTCCTGTTATCATAACGTATTCTGTCATTAATTAACTGCAATTACCAGGTATGCATTTCGCATTAATTCACAGACGTTCATCCGGATGTTATCTTTAGAAGTGTTTATTATCTATGTATTTCCTTCATTATGCTTACAAATATGCGTAATTATATATACATTTCCTATATGATCATGGTAAGATATTTCAGACATAATATTGCTGATATCATCTTTTTCTGCTGTGTTAAATGTAGAAGAAAGAAAGGAGTCAAGATAAGAGAATAGATTAAGAAAATAGGATATAATCAAGAAGTATTTTTGTACAAAAAACACCATAAGTTATTTTTTTTTTGTAAACCACATCATATTCTCTATAAGTAATTTCTTGTATCATCAAAAGTACGTAGTCTAAATTACAATCGTTAAAGGATTCTTTTGAATTTTTTTTCGAAAGAAAGAAAGGAAATTGTAATGTAATGGCCTATAATTTTATTATTGTGGGCCTGTTACTTTATTATTATGACATGTTCATACTTAAATTATTATTTTATTTTAAAGGGAAGAAAGAAAGGAAATTGTAATGTAATGGCCGTTCAGGACATAGTTATAAAGTAATATAGAAACAGTTCAGTATTCTAAAATATTGCTTCTCCGAAATATTGTTCTCTCTGTTTCATACACACAGTGTTCCAGATAATTTTTTGACCCCATGAGTAATTACCCCCACTTTTCAGAAGATGGGGGTAAATTCAAAATTCCAAACTCGGATAAAGGGTAATTTTAACAATACTTACCGTTACTATAGAGACAAAGACAGACATTATAACAACACCATAAACTGTCCTTTTCAGTAAGTTTTATCCAAGGATACGATTTTTTCCAACTTTCAATGGTAGATTCTGTGACAGCCACATGCGACTTTTTATTTTTTAAAACGGCAGAAATAATGTCTTCGATTATTGGTTGTACCAAGCTCTTAGTCGGTAGAGGTGTTTTAACCACAAAAAACTTATCAATTTTTCTCTGTTTTGCTTCGGAAGCCATGATAAAAAATAATGTGTCTACTTTCGTTTTAATACAACGATCAAACGCTTGATTTTGATAAGTAAATACATAAAATTTCTAGAGCGCCTAGACGACGCAGATGTTCAAGTAGACTAGTTTACGGTTTCTAAGACAGGTAGAACGTTTTAGCGAAGTTAATAGTTGTTACCCGTCGCATTGTTTATACGGAAGTAGTGATCAGCTGTTTTTAACATGTTTTCATTTAAATATAAATAAGGTACGCTTCAAGTTTTAATGTTGTGCGTAAGTTCAAAGTCATGTACGTATAATGTACGCATCAAAATGAAATCATGTGCGTTTTTAGTTGATTTTTATGCGTAAAATACGCCGATACGCAGCTTATCTGGAACACTGTACACATGTATAATTGTATATTGCTTATCCTAAGGTTAACAGAGTACAGTTCTTCTCTGTACCAGGCATACAGGTAGCCAACTGGACGCTGGCATATTTCCATTATACATTGCAGATTCATGCAGATTCAGCAGTCCGCAGAATGTCGTATCACCATATTTGTAATAACGCTCGGACATGATAGCTAATTACCAACAATGCTCTTGGGTATTTTTCCTATATAACCCTGATTAACCAAGAAAAGCTTGGAACGGCATGGGGAACCAGAACTGAATAGACTCTATACGTTATGGGTTAGCTATCATTGTCAGTGCGTCTCACTTTTCCATAAGAACCTGGGTTGAACATTAAATAAAAACTGTTGACTTTCAAAGTGTTGTTTACTATTCCTTGTCACCAGAGTTTATTACGTGTCAGATCCCGAAGAAAAGATGGTTTAAGTAATCAGTAATTGATCGAAATTTGATCAATAAAACTTTTCTTCAACCTTTTATCAATAATTAATCTCTTTATAAGATGAAATATACCGACAAACAAACATCTAAGATAGTTGGGGAGTAAACCACGCAATTCTCACGGTGTGTGAAAATGTTTAATTAACCAGGGTTTTCCCGGATGCAGGTTTTCTGCGTCCCTGACGCGCTTTGACTGCTTTGGACTCGCATTTTGTAGTGCCTCTGCGTCCACTGGACCCGCAAAATCGGTCACGAAACTCCTTAATTTGCACTGAAGCTTCCTTTGCGCAGATACCCATGTAAAATGCGCAGTTTTTTACCACCGGGACCATCCCCGAATCGTGGGTGCTCATTATACATAGGTATAGACGATTTTCCAACTTCAAAACAAGTTTTGTTACCGATGTTCGCCATTTTGGTAAAGGGAAACTACTCTCCGCGCTAACTGACACCGCTAAAATCTAAGATTGCCGTTACGTTCCGTAAAAGATCGAATGGTTTATTTTTCTATTAAACAAAATTAATTTCATATAAATTTAAAGTATTTTGATGAAAAAATATTAATAAATCACAAAAATTATGATACTAATTAAGGATCGAGTATTATCTTTAACTAAGATCAAACTGTGAACAACATAATTGACACGAGTTGACACTTAATTGCCGGTAATTACTGGCTATTTGATCATAACAAAAAGACTGTCACACGTTTTGTTATCAGTCTGAATTGAGAAGCTCATGCCATTTTGAAAGATACCATTCCAAAATACTGAATCAGCTGCTATCTAAATTAAAAAGATACAAGTTCATTCGGTTTTAGGATAATTTTTTTTTAGTAATAATGTCCATTTTCAAGATCAATAATTTGTGGACCCCCAAAAATTATTAGGGACCCTTAAATTAGCAGCCATGGGAGTCCATGGACTCCCAAATAAAAAACCCGAGGGAAAACCCTGATTAACCGATACATTCTGACCGCTAAAGGTGTGAAGACATTTGATATCTCTGCTCGAGTTTGCCAGAAGAAACGAAGAATAAATTAATACACAGGGACCAGGTGTATCGCTCGAGTTATCGATGCTCGACCCAGCCATAGTAATTTCACATAGAAAATAGAAGGAAATCGGCCGAGACCACATGAATTGCTTGAGTGAGCCTGGGTGCTCGAGTAATCGATGCTCGAGCGAGCGGTGTTTCACTGTATGCTGAATAAGTTTGGTAGTGTGGAGATGGTGACAGTCAAAAGTTATCACGCAGTCCCAAAACGTGACATTATTTGGACTAGATTAAACTGCGCTCAAAGAATTTTCCACAGGTGCTAGACACATAATTAAAAATCTATTATATACATATATAGGTCTATTAAGTAAAATATTTGGTTATGTGTCTGGCACCTGTGGTATTTTCTGGCTCTTTAGAATTTCATGAGCGTCTATCAACAGAGACTAATTTTCGACTTCAGAATAGCAAAATGCATACAAAACCATTAAAATATACCTACATTGACATCCTATATTAAACATTCCTACTAGAAACTCTTTAATAAAAACGTAAATGTGCATGACACTTGCTTTCAAAAATAAACTTGCAGAAGTTGACTTCCATTTGTCTTGCAAATCTGTACAAATGGCGGAGACATAAAAAAGGGAGGTAATTTATACACGAATCAAATAGAAAAAGTGGAAACTCCACAGGTCGCTCAACACAACAAAAACGAAAATGTTGCAGGCTCGGTTTAATTGAGCCTGTTCATGGACGGTAGTGGAAATGCATGCTACCGTCCACGCCCTCTAGCCCCGGGTTGAGCAGAACTCAACATTTACACATGCTAAAAGTACAAAAAAAAACAATTTAGAGACATCCGCAGATGTGTTCATACGGCGGTGCACATGGAACCTTCAATGCTACACTAGTGTGTAATTCCATGAAAAGCGGCGTATGGTCCCCAGTTAAAATAATGGGTATGCCCTAAACGAGAAAACAATGAGGTTATGGAGCCTGCATATCACAGGAACTGTCAAAAGACAAAATTAAAAAGCAGGCACCATATCCAAGGGGTGATTAAACAATACCCAAAGCTATGAAAGCGGGAGTATTGGAACCACCCAGGCCGAAATGTTCATGCTGAGAAACTAAACAGTACCAGTAACACGACATAAAAGTCGTGCTGAACGATCTGAGAAGATCGAAATATAACAGCCCTGATTGAATGTACGGGGAGACTTTTTACGGCCGCCACACGGCACAAACAACGCTGCTGTGATAATAAAATAGAAAAAGTGGAAACTCCACAGGTCGCTCAACACAACAAAAACGAAAATGTTGCAGGCTCGGTTTGATTGAGCCTGTTCATGGACGGTAGTGGAAATGCATGCTACCGTCCACGCCCTCTAGCCCCGGGTTGAGCAGAACTCAACATTTACACATGCTAAAAGTACAAAAAAAAAACAATTTAGAGACATCCGCAGATGTCAAGACTTGCGTAAGATAATATTCGTTACAATCGTGTCTCTATCATATGTGGCGAACTACTACTAGTTTAGAGCATTGTTTTCCATGCACACATGTCTATACGTGGTCAGCATTATTTTCAATATTATTAAAGGCTGCCAAGAAAAAATAAACCAACAGTTTGAAACTTTTGTTGTTAATTAAATAATGTATTAATCACAATACACAGGAAAGAGGTTCCTATAAGCTTTTAGCTTACTCCTCAATCCTATTCATTCATCTATTATTGTATTCTAAACTCTATAAGCATGGACTAATATGACAATAATATTATAGGGAAGTTTTTAATGCGCCAAGTCGCGAAATTAGTTTTCGTATCTTAAAAATACGACCTATTTAAATGATATTTAATATTCTTGGAAAATATAAAATTTAAAATTGTTTTTATTGTTTAACATCGGAATTAAATACTATTGATACTTTAGACCTGTAATGCTTAGTTACTCCGTCACGGGGCGCGAAGGTTATGACGGGGAATTTGACATTTTTATTTTCTTGTATTTGTGCAGGAATTAAATGACTTGCTATTGGTGTTACCGCCCACACATGACACACAAGATAAGTCTCCCTGTAGAACATCGCCGACTTTTGATACTGAAACTTCGCTAGATGATCGTGTTAGCAGTGGAGGTTTCAGAAGAGGCTTGCCAAGCAGACGACACAGGATCAACATGACGACCACGTCGCTGTGACCAATAAAAATGATCCTCAGAGTGATATATATGACGTCTCAGATTACTGTGGACCGAAATCAGACACATATTCTCAGTCTACGAGAGTTGTCCAAGAACGTAAAAGAAATGTGTCTCATGGGGACATTAAAAAGGGTAGGTGATAATACCAGATGTAAAAATAAAGAAAGAACTCGACAAAGATCTCAAAGACGTCGCAGTGATGAACCACCAATACATTTGCCGTGGTCTGACTCAAAGGTCTCAATTAATCACCGGTACAAAGAGTTGTGCATAAAGAATGACAAATCATACGATGGTTTAACAACATTCAAAGACCTGTGGTCAACATGTATTCCGCATATAAATATACGTTCACCAATGGAACATTTGTGTCGCACTTGCGCAGATCTTAGACAAGAAATGAAACTTGCTATGAAGGAAGATGGTAAGTTGTCGGCGAAGGGAAGATATCAATAATATATTCTACAAGCTAGAAAGGGGATGTGTACAAGAAGTGTGTAGGAAGGTCAGCTGAAATGTTTAGGTAAAGACAAGAATTTGATCCATCTGCGGAGACAATTTTTCATTGGACTATATACATTATACATTTGACTTTTACCAGTACGTCAAGGTACAGATATTTGGTTTCCGGGTAGATGCATGCCGTGAATTCCCAGTCCAATATTACCACTTTAGATTTTCGCAGTAGCGAACTGTGGCAAGTCTATGTCAGCATGTAGTTTTCGTGTGGCTATCGGTGTGTAACACTACCGTATTCGCATTAACCGTTAATTATAGGCTATAGCATTTATTTTTATCCATTGGTATCCAACAAATTAGAAGAGTTAAAGACCCACCAATACCTAGTGGTCTACTTTTTCTTCCCACATGAACTTTGTGCAATAATTCTGGTAATACTAGTATCATACAACTATTCTAAAAGATGACAGGTGGACAAGCTAAGCCCTGTTTTCATAACTTCATCTGCAAACTTACTCGGTGATTCTCTTCTCAGTAAAGTTTTATAAAAAATAGAATAATAACTATCTTACACTGTATATAGAAACAAAGTGTGGTCTAAACTCACCTTAATACATGTAGTACCATGCATACTACTTCATTAACTGAATAATATATTTAGAAATTTAATACATTGTCTTAGCCTTAATCTGTTACTGTCAAATTATAATTAGATACATGTACTTGTTATTTCTCATTTCTCCATACAAAAAGATGTATAATTACAATCATGGAACAATATTTTCGGTTGTTTTCGTTGTTTTACGCAATATTTGTGCCCTGAAAATACCTTTTATCAAAATAATCAACTTAAATAATCAACGGCACAGTGGTCATCACTTGCTATGGTTTGGTCAGCGCATGTTTGCAAATTTTATTTAGGCTAATGTTAGAAGGCTGTGAAGTCCGTGAAGTTGTGTAAAGCAAAGAAGTATAAAATAATTTTATAACTCTTTGTGTAAAGTGATTTTTGATGACACTTTAGTTTTATTTTGTAATTGTAAGAGATTGTCATAGGTTGGTAATACATAAACAAATAAACTATATTCTGATACATATTGTCTATTGTTTCGTTGTCCATCGTTCGTATATGTATTGTAGCAGTATTACAATAGTAGCTTTATTATAGTTTGGAATCCCTTGTTTCCCCTTGACCATAAACGGACCCTTGACCCTGTACTCGGACAATCAAATCACATGACCTAAACTGACCATTCACAGCAAATAAACATTCGCACTCGCCATGTTTACAAAACATCAGTATGACGCCATATTTTTGTGCTAACAAATATTCTAACATTCTATAGACATATATATACATATATCAGCAGGTAATTATTATAAACTTGTACCGCTAGTTTTTATCTACAACTACATGTACTTATTTGTTGATTGGTGTATTGGTAATTGTAGAATCGTCCGATGAATTGTTGGTCCGTGTAACGGGCATTCACCGCGATCCCATTATAGCTTGACCGTGTGTTTCAAGTATTGCCCAATTTAGTACTTTTATATCAGTAGCTGTTTATTTATTTATTATTTATTTATTATGATATTTTATATATGTTTCAGTTGGTTTATATATCACTGTATATTGGTTTGAGGCCATACATATCACAACAAATATCAGGTGTTCCCCTTCTGTTGTCACGTCCAACCCCCGACACAAACACTAACTGGCAGCCGGCGACAAATTGCGCCAAAAATGGAACCGTGACGACATTACACTGGAAGATTTTCTATATCATTTTAGAACCTCTCCCTCCGTCAGCACAGCTTAGGTTTCTTTAGCAGGCTGGTAACCATTGCTTTCGACATAAAAACTAATATTTCTTGCAAAATAATGAAGATATTTCTTTCAAACTTGGACCATTTATTAAGCATAACATATGATGCATATAAAGGTAGAAATATCTTTGTTGCTTTCAGTTTTGTTAGAATTACTTCCCTTTTTCAGATTTTAATGATGCATAATTTTTGAAGTCCAAAACAAGTATGTTTTAATGCAATGCTTAAAACAGAAAAGGGTTCAATGTCTTTCTATTGCTCCAAACTTGTGCGCCAATACCTTTATTCTATATATTTAGGGTTAATACTTTGTTTCTAGTGCAGATGTATGAACAATTTTTTTACAACTAACATTTTTCTATAATGTTGTAAGTGAAAGCACAATAAAATGTATACTTTCATGTACTAGCGCAATAATTTAGAGCATTTAAAAGCTACTGAACCCTTTTTTGTTTTAAACTTAGCATTAAAACATATGTTTTTGGACTTCAAAAATGATGCGTCATAACAATCTGAAAAGGGGAAATAATTTTACCAAAACTTAAGGCAACCAAGTTATTTTTATTTCAATTTGTATCATTTTTAATGCTTAATAAATGGACCAAGTCTGAAGAAAATATCTTCATTATTTTTCAAGAAATATTAGTTTTTATGTCGAAAGCCCGATCGGGCAATGTTAGCAGCCTGTTTAGTGATTCAGTATTTACCTAACAGATTAATCATTGAGGTAGTTCCTAAACTATTTAAAGAGGAATTTCAATTTACATAAGACTTTAATTGACCCGCAGCCTGCTGGCAGCAAGTGATTACGCCTTTGCGATAAGGCAGACCAAGTTTAAAGAGTGCACACCCTTTCCGGGGTGCATGCTCATGGTATGCACTTTTTGGGCTTTTCGGGCCAGAAAATTTTTCAGTGGACATCCTTTCCAAATTAATAAAGGGTATACCCCAAAAATTAAAGAGGGCCCAGTCCATTTAAAAATTTTCCCAAGTTTTTGGAAAATCCCCTTTTTTTATCCGCCCTTTTAAAAAAAAACGGGCGTTTTAGGGGAACCCCCCTGGGGGGGGGTTTGAGCGGGCGGAGGGGAAAGGGGGGGCGTCCACAGCCCTTTGTCCGGAGCAATATTCTTAATCCCTTTGGAGGGATTTTGATAAAAAACTTGGCAGTTTTTCCCACCATAAAGGGGGGAAAAACGGAGTGCCCAAGCGCAAGAACCAGGTCCCTAGGTCAAAGGCCCAAGGTAAACACTTAGAGGTAAAAGGGTCAAATTCAAAAATTTGATGCCCGGAGCATTTCTTTTTCCCATACGGGAAGGGGTTTTTTTGATGAAAGCCCGCAAAATTGTTCATCTTTCATGAGCGGGGGCTGCGCAAAAAAACCGGGGCCCTTGGGTAAGGTCAAGGTCCCCTTTTTGAGGTAAAAGGAACAAAAATAAAAAACTTTGCCCGGAGCATTTCTTTTCATCCCTTGGGGGATTTTGTTTAAAATTTTGGCAAAAATTGTTCCTCCCCCAAGAGGGGGGAGTGCATGCGGGAAAAACCGGGCCCTTTTGGCAAAGGGCCCAAAGGTCCACTTAGGGGCCCAAAGGATCAAAATAAAAAACCTTTTGTCCGGAGCATTTTTTCTTCATGCATAAAAGGGTTTTTGTTTTAAAACTTGGCACAATTTTTAAAACCACCACGGGCGGAGTGTTTTGCTTGAGAACCGGGTCCCTAGGTCTAAGGGTCAAGGTCCAGGGGGGTAAAAGGGAAAACAAGATTAAAAAACCTTTGGCCCGGAGAAATTTTTCTTCTTGAATAAGGGATTTTATTTTTAAATTTGGGCCCCCAAATGTTCCCCACTACGAGAGGGAAAGTGTCTTTGGCGGGGAAAAACCACCCCTAGGTCAAAGGTCAAGGGCACACTTAGGGGCCCAAGGTAGTTTCAAGAAGGGCCCTTTGCCCTGAAGAATTTCTTCTTCGGGCATGGAGGGATTTAGATGTAATTTGGGCCCAAAATTTTTATACACCATCATGAGACAAGTGTCATGACGGGTTCCCCTTCTTTAAAATTTATTTCCCTTTGTTTTTACAAAAATTTTCTTTTTAATTTTTTCTTTTTTTTACTACGTGGGAAAAAAGGGGGACCAATTTCCCCTTTATTTGTTACTAAAAATAACATATAGTAATTCTTTAAAATTGCCCGTAAAAAAAAACCCAAAAGACCATTTTTTTGTGGTAAACATAGATGTTACTTTCCTTTTTTGGGTGTATTTTGGGGTTCTTTTCCTGGTAAGGATTTTTTTGGGGAAAACAAAAGACAAACATTTTTATTACAAAACCAACCCCCCCCAAAATTAAATTTTTCCCTTTTTGAAAAAATACGGGTGTTTGAGTAAAAAAATTTTGGGCTGTGAGGGGCGAAATTTAAAATGTTTTTTCTGGCACTCTTTTTACAACAAAACCCGGGTTTTAAAAAGGGTAAAAATACAAAAATACTAAATACATTGGTTTATTCCCTTTTTAAAATTTTAAAAAGAAATTTTAAAAAAAAAGGGGTTAAAAAATTTGCTTGTACCCATGCAATTTTAAAATTTTTACAAGACTTTTTTAGGAAACATTTTTTTTTCATTGCGGCGGCCTGATTTTTTCAAAACATTTTTTTAAAATGGGAAAAAAATTTTTAATCTTGTTTTTTTTCGACGATAAAATATACGTAACAAAGGGTGTGCTGGTCAATTTTTTAAATTCATGCCCTTTTAATTTTTCCCGTGGGTTCGATTAAAAAAATTCATATCGGGGATTAACTTATCAACTTTAATCACGGGGCCCCTTCCCGGGTCCTTTGCGTGAAACATGTAATTTTGTTTTTTTCTCGGAGTGCCGTTTTTGCGAAATCCTTTTTCTGCAAAAAAATTTGAGTAAAGACAGTAAATAAAATGAATAAATTTCCCAGAGGGAAAAGGGTCTAGTTTCCCTTTTTTTAAATTTTTAAACCCAAACTGACTAATTGATCCCATTTTTTATGGGGCCTATTTAGTATTTTTTTAAACATTATACAATTTTTGATAATTAAAAATTGAGCAAAAATTCCCTGAAAAGTGAAAAAGGTCCAGAAACACACGAAGAAAAAGTCATCGTTCTTTCTGCGGGTTTTCGCGTCATTCGTACGAAAAAAAAGTAGGGTTTAAAAACAGCTGTTTCCCTCTTTTTATCTGGATTAATTTGGGTCGAAGCCTGAAATTTATTTAAAAAAAAAAAAAAACTTTTATATTTTTATGTGCCGTTTTCCAAATGTTTATTTTAAAAGGGGGTTTTTATTCACAAAAAAAAAGGGTTTTTCAGGGGGAAACGCTTTTTTGGAAAAGACCTGAGCATGCATGTGTTTTTTTCTTTTAATGCGGGGAAAGACCCGATGGGGGGCCCCCAGAGCGATCCCGGGCCCGGGGCCCCGGAGCTTTGCGGCCGGAGTGATGCAGCAAAAGGCTGTGCGAAACCCTCAAATGGTTCGCCGGGGGCGGCAATTTACCCCCTCGGGTTGGGTTTTTAATTTGTATATTTTAAAAGAAATTTTTTTTTTAAATTTTTGTTGCTAGGGGGGGAAAATTTGGGAAGCTTGGTGAAAAGGGGGGCGGGGTTTTAGATTCATGGATCTACAGGGGATCAAGCTAAAAGGGGGCGGCTGGGTTTTTATCATGCTATGAAAGGAAACCTGGGTTCCCTTTAACAGTGGACGAAATCGGGTTTAAGTTTTTATGCAGGGAAATTTTCCCCGTTTTTTAGCCCCATTTTTTTGGAAAATTTGCGGTGCTATTCTACTCGCCCCGGGCCCGTGGGGCGTGGCTTTCTTGTTTAAAATTTTTTTTGGGCCCCTTTTTTTTTTTTTTTTTTTTTAATTTATTGCTTAAAATTTTTTCTTCCCGGAACTTCCTTTAACTTTGTCACGGGCCAAAGTATGTGCGGGGGTTGTCCTTTTTAAAATTTCCAAAGGTCAAGGTCACCTAGGGTTAAACTTTTTTGTTTTTTGTTTTTTTAAGGTTAAAGTTTTTCGGCACCCTTTGCTTTTCTATCTTATTTTTGTTATTTTTTGTGAATCGATTGTAATTTTCAAAAAAAGTTGTCCACCCATACAAAAAAAGTATGTGCAGGGCCCGGGGCCCGGGTTTACCCCTAGGTCCAGGTCAAAAAGTTTTTAAATTCTTAAAATTTTTTTTTTTTTCTTGTTTTTATTTGTTCAAAAGTTTGGGTTTATTAATGACATATTTTTTTTTATTTTAAAATATAAGATTTAAAAATTTAAAAAAATATTTCTTTATAATCACCCCTTCCCGTGTGGTTAAATCCCCTTTAACTCTAATTGTATTTTACAGAATTTTCCCCCCTTTCCCAAAATGAAAGTTTTTTTTTGGCTTTCTTTGCTTCTGGATGGTAACTTTAAACAATAAAAAAGTAATGACTTGAAAATTTAAAAATGATCTTTTTTTCTTCATCCATCTTCTTCATAATTCAGTGTAGTTGGGTGTTTTCCCTTTTCCTTTTTAAAACAGTTTGTCTTTTTAATGAGCCCAAAAATTCATTTTTTTGGGGGGGTTTTCCCAAATCGACGAAATTTTTTGGAGCCGTAGTGTCATACGGACAGCTCTTGTTAGTGAACAGTTCGGTCCCTTTGATGTTTTCCCCTGAATTGTTTACAGTTTTGTACAGTAGTAAATTGCAGTTCCTGTATTTAAACCCAGAAACACCCCCCTAAAAATATATCCAACAAAAAATTTGGGTTTTTTTCTAAAAATGAAAGGGAGTTTCACAAAAAAACCCAAAAACCAAAATTTCGCTTAAACGTCTTTTTAGGGGGTTTTTCCCTTTGTTGAAAAATTGCCCCCCCAGAAAGGACGCGGGGTGACTTGCCCCAAATTTTCAGTTTTAAACGAATTTTTTTTTGTATTTTACAGTATGAGGGTTTAAAAACGAGTTTGCAGTTTTGTGGGGGTGTGTTTGGCAAAGTAGGGTTTCCCAGAGGAGGTGGAAAGCAGAAGTTACGTATCACCCGAGCCCTTTTCATTTTGACCCTTGTGGTGGGTTACAAGTTTTATGCAATTTTTAAAAGGGCTTGACCTCTGTGTTTATTTCCCCCAAAATTTTTTAAAAAAATTTATTTTGGTGATTAAGTTTCTTGGTCACCTTGTAAAGACCTAAGATAAAGTTTTTGAACTTTTTTCGCCCAAATTTGTCCATTTGTTCATTTGTTCATCACGGGCTTTTTTGGTGTGGTGCCCAAAAGGGGGCAAAAAACCCCTTTGGTGGATTGTGTTTAAAATTGGGGATCGGGACTTTTTTTTAGTGAAATTTTTTTTGGGCGGGTAGTTGTTTCAAAAAACCCCTTTATCGTTAGGAAAGATGTTTTCGAAAAAAATTTGTCCCCCAAAAACATTGAAACGCTTCATTGCCTTTTATGTTACGTATGAGAATGCTTGAAAAAAAAACGCGATGTTTTTTTGATCGACTAGTTCCATTTAAGGTGGTTAGCCTTTTTTCTTTCAAAAATGTCGAGGCATGATTATAAACAAACATTATTTTAGGTTGTATGTACTACCATCCCCTGTTTTCATTTGGCGAAGAAAAAAATGTCTAGAGTCCACATTTCCCCTTTGACGAGCGCCTCCTGGCGGTGCTTTTTATTTTTAAATTGGAAACCCGCCTTTTTTCTGTCACAACGCATCAAAATTAACAGCTTTGCAAATATGATAAAAGGGCTCCATTCATAGACACCACTCAGGAGTACACTAAAATTTAAAATTGCCTTAGGGTCACGTCTTTCCATTTATATTCAAAAAAGGTGAGCGACAGCCCGACCAACCCCCAAAGAGTGAGTGACTGTTGATGGAGGTTTTTGGGGACCCTTGGTGTTTTTAAAGGGTTCATAATGTAGGTTTTGATGACAAGTTTACAAAATTTTTTTTTGTCTGAAGGAAGAAAACAGTGTAAAGTTAAAGCGGAAGAATTCTTTTTGGGTTTATTTTAATATATGTTTTGAAGGGCGACGAAAAAGCAAAAAAAACCCAACAAAAAAAAAGGCTGTTTAATTAATAAAAATCTTAAAATTAGGTATAGGAAATCAAAAATAATCTACGAAACAAAGCCTAAAAGGGGGTCATCCCCGTCACTCCCCGGAAAAAACAAAAGTCGTAGTAACAAATATTTTCAAATTTTTCAAGCCTAGATATCGGTTTAAATTTATACTGAAAAAAATAAACAATCCGTTTGATTAAATGCATGAAGAAAACCCGTCGTTTTTAAATTTTATAAAAAGACAGCGGAAACATTTTTTTCTTTAAATGGGTAGAGCCCCCCGCCAAAGAGAAAACCCCCCATATGCGTTTTTTCAGTTTTTCTCAGGGTCCATGTGTTCGCTTCAAAGCCTATTGGGAATTAGAAAAAAAATTAGCGAACAATTTTGGGGTCATGATCAGACTGCGGCCCAAGCGGGAGGTTGGTTTGGGTCCATGCTTTTTCGCACACGCCCCTATGTTGGTTTTCTCAATTTTGCTTTTGGGAAAAAATTTTTAAAAAAAAATCGCGGGCTGGCAATTTGGGGAAAAAGCGACATTTCTTTTCGCCAAAAAATTTTCTGGGCCCAAAACTTTTAAATCCTTCAAGCGGTTTTTTCTACTTGCTTGCCCAAAAAATAAACTTTAACACTGAAATTTTTTTGTATCCTGAAAATGTAAATTTTAAAGGCCCCCGTTTACGACTTTTCTCATCGAAACCAGAACGAAACCGCCCAAAATCAAAAAAGCAAATTTTTAAATGTTGAAGGGGGACAAGAAATCGAACTTTTAAAAAAGAGGAATTTAATTTACTTTTAAAAACCATTTAGGGAAAAATCAAGGGAAATTTGAAGGTGGGGTATTGAAACAATGAAATCTAAACCCATTTTATGTTAAAATTTTTTAAAATTTTTTTGCAGTGTGGGACTTTAAAAAAACCATGCTTAAAAAAAAAAATAATGAAAATTTTGTAAAATCGCCCAAAAAATGTAGACATTCTCCCTATACCCCCTTTTGGGAAAAAATTTTCATGATCTTTAGCGTGGACGGGTTTTTTTGCTTTTAAAAACCTAAAAAATTTTTTTTTCCTTTTTTGTTAGTTTTTTTATCTTTTTTTAGCAGGGCCCTTTATTTGTAAACATTTGCGTTTGGGTTTTTATCATTTTGTCATATTTTTCGTCAGACGTACATAAAGGCCCTTTAAAGTAGAGTTTTTGCTGGAAAATTGTCCGTTTTTCGAGTATAACATTTTTTCAAGTCGAGGAATTTTATGTAAGTCTGGCGCTTTTAAAACGTCATTTAAACTTTAAAGTACGGGCATAGACATTTCACGGAATTTATATCACAAGAAAGGAAATTTTTTAATCTTTTAAAAATATATCGATTTCTTTCGTGTCCGCGTCTTATTAAAACGGATATTTTGAAAACCTCGGGAAAAAACTGTGAAAATTTACGCCCAAAAAAATTTCCCCTTTAAAAATGCCCTAGTGGCCCCAAATTTGAAACGTACTAAAAAAAATGGGGGCTTTTAAAAAAGAGCAGAACGGACAACGGGAATAAACCCGAAAAAATTTTTAATTTTTCCCCTGTTCCCCTTTTTTTTCTTTCAATTTTTTTTGGGGGGGGGATTGTTTGATTTTATATTTTTATAAAGAGTGGTTTTTTGAAAATTTTTTGGGACATTTTAAAACATTAAAGAAAAAAAGAAAAACCCGGGCCGGGGTTTACAATTTCGTGAAAAACAAGAAAAGGGAATTAAATCCAAAAAATATATAAAAAACCTCCCCCTTTTGATTGAAATTTGTAATTTATATCACAGGGCCCGAAATAAAAAACGATTTTGCGTATAAGAATATAAAAACCTGACGAAAAACGGGTATATTATTCAAGTTAAGGGATAATAAAAAAAATATCATACCTTTGTAATTTTTTGAAATGTACTATTCCAAAAAACTAGTAGGTTCCGTTTTGGGCTATAGCCATTTTACATTGTTTAAATTAAGGGATAAAATCGGTGGATTTATCATCAAATTTTAACATTTTATTCAAAATTTTAAACCCTCTGTGGAAAAATTAAAAGATTATGTTATACATGTAATTAATTTTTTTGTTTAGAAAAAAATTTTTCTTAATTAGCTATAAATTTTAAGCCCAAAAATTTTTTAAAATATATTTTGCCGGGTAAAAGTTAAAAAAAATACCCCTGTTGTATAAAAATTTTGCTTTTAAAAGCTTTTTGTGAAAAATTTTTTGCAAAAGGTTAATTAGGGTTTTGAAAAACAATTTTGTTTTAAACCCGGGCCCGGGCCGGCTTTTTTTCCACTGGGCCCCAAGTTTTTTAAAAAACGGGTTTGGATAAAAAAAAAAATAATTTTTTTGTTTAAAAAGGATTTTTAGTAAATAAAAACAAAAAACAATTTACTCCGTTTGACCGTACAAGTTATACATTAAAATTTGGACCCTTTGTAAACAAAAGGAAAAATTTATTGAAATGCGGGCAGTACGCGGCGAAGCGCTGCGGGACGACGGGGACACTACGTTTGGGGAAACACGATAGTGCGATGGTGAAACGCGACCTTCGGGTGACCCCTACGATGGTGAAGAGGACAGTGCGATGGCAAAGGGCGACAGCGCGATGGCGAAGCGCGACGTTTTTATGGGGGGCACTTCGTTGGGGAAGTGCGACACTGCGATGGGGAAGCGCGACACTAAAGAGGGAAACGCGACAGTAAAGTGGCGAACGCGGCCCGTTCGACGGGCTTTTTTCCCTCGTACTGTCGCGCTTCGCCATCGTACCGTCGTTTCTTTTGCGCTTCCCCGTTTTATAAAGGGGGCAGGCGTGGCCCCAACAGAAAACCCCTTTTTTCTTGCATTAACCCCCCCCCCGTAATTGGCTCCATTTGCTTGGCTGATTTTGTTTTCCCTTTTTTTTAAAAATGCTGCAGAAAAATTTTTGACAGCTTTCGGCCCCATTTGTTTTTAATACCCCCTTTCGTTTACTAGCAATCCTTGGGAAATCTGGAAAACGTTTTTGTTTTTCTAAAAAAGTTTTTAAAGTTCCCAAAGGTTTAAGGTAAAAGTAAAGGGGCAAAGTTTTAAACCCCTTTTACTATCAGAAAAAGTGGGGGGGGGGGAAGGGGTTTTTCCCTTTTAGACGCCTTGGGTTTTTAATTTTGTTTGACCCCTAAGGCAAACAAACATTGAACGGCCCAAAGGGTAAGCAGTGATCGTCAAAAGTCACGGACATTCGTCGAGAAACGTTGCCGTTGAGAAAAACCGAATTTTTTCTTTCAAACTGTGTCCAAAATGTAAAATTAGACCAATAAAAAAAATCTGTTTTTTAACATTCTGGCAATATTTTAAATACCAAACAAACCCCAAAATGTATGGACAAATTTATTGTCTTATTTTTTTCTTCGTTTTATTAATGCTGAAAGTTTTTTTAAAAAGTTTTTAGCTGCTTTTCGAAAAAAAAAGTAGAGCTTTTGCACTCCCGCTTCGGCCCTCGCCGTTGGTTTTAATTTTTGATTTAAATCAAATATTCTGTATTTTAAATAACTATCAAAGCTATTTTTCTTGAAAAATTTTAAAAGGTTATTTACTTTTTAAAATTAAAAATAGGAGAAACATCCCCACAACACGATTTGAATTTTGGGCAGAGTTTTTTGCCCCTTTTCACTTAATTTTTAGCTTTACAATACAAGTATGGAGAGCTATCCTACTCGGGCCCGGCGTCGGAGTCGGCCCCCTTCACGTCCTTACTTTGGTTAATTTTTTTTGCCCCGTTCTTTTTTACCCCTTTTTTATTACTTTTAAAGGGGTTTACTTAAAACTTAAAAAAGTTTTCCCCATCATCACCCACTTTATTTGGCACCAAAATTTTACGAAATTCCCCCCTTTTTTCTTTGAATTTCGGGTTTTAAAGGGGCACCTTTTCACTTTATCTCAGTTATTTTTTAAACGTAAAATACTTTTTGCCCAGATTTTAGAGAATTTCTGTATTAACCCTGACCCGCCCCTTTTAAATTTTTTGACCCTTTAAAGGCCCCTTAGTTAATAAAAAAGCTTTTTATTCAGGCAGGTGCAAATTTTATATACAGTGGCAATGCCCCCCCCTAACTATGGTCTAAGAAAAACCCTGCCTCAACTATGGTCAAAAAATTGCTTAGTTTAAAAATGCAAGATCATTTTTACAAGTAAGTCTTAAACCCAAAAATTTTTCCCCCCGACGAAGTCGGAGGGGGGTATAGTTCGGCGTTGTCCGTCTGTCCCCGGGGTAAAGATTTTGGGACTTGAGTTTTTCTAGCAGGTTATGTTTGGACCTTTGTTTATAGACAGTCACTTTAAAAATGTCCCAAAAGTGGGTTTATTAAATAACTTTTTTGGGTTTTTGTGGCTAAAATTTTTTAAAATCGTAAAGTCACTTAAGTTTTAATTTCCATGGTTCCCTCCCTCTTTCCGTCCGTCCCTTTTCCCGGGGCCCAAATTTTAGGAAGTGGTTGGGGAAAATTTAAATAAAACTTCGTGTACATTTTTCACAACAAAAGGGTTTTGCGGCTCGTCAAGTTTTTTGTCAGATTGTCCAAGTTAAAACTGGTTATGGCCCTTTAAAATTTCTTGTGGTTAATATATAGGGTATTATAATACGGCAATAGTTTTTACTTTTTTTCCCCCCCTCGTTTCCCCCACCCCCGTCATGCCCCCACCCTCGATCATGCATTTCCCCCATTTTTAGCTCTTTTGATTTTTTTATTTTATTTTTTAATTTTTGGGATCAAAAATTTAAACATGTGAATTTTTTTACCCCCCCAAACCCGGCAACCCCCCCCCCCACCCCCCTACACCCAACCCCCAAAAATCCCAAAAAAATCTATTCTTTTTTTTGAAAATATTAAAAACCATTTAAAAACCCTACTCCCCCCCAGGATCAATAAAACAACATTTTTTTAAAGTAAAATTAAAACATTTTAATTTTTTTGTTTAAATTTTATTTTGACTAAATTAAATGAAATTATTTGTTTCTTTTTAAAAAAAATCCTTAACTTTTTTCCGAAAAATTTTTTTTTTTGCCCTTTTCTCACCACCCCCAAAAAAATCCTTTCAGCGGGGGGGTACCCAAAACAAAAGAATTTGCTTGTTTTATTTGAAAAATTTAATTTTGGTTTGAAATTTCCTTTGGGCTGAATAAATTTTTAATGGTGGGCGACAAGTTTTGGGGCACTTTTTAAAAAAATGGGCTATGCAAAATATTTCGCCCTTTTAAAGGGAATTGACGGACACAGAGGCGATAACAAATACGTCCCTGTGGCGTATAAAAAGGAATCGAGATCTTATGGTGATACAAGTTGTGTGCAAGTTTGGTTAAAATCAATTCATAAATGAAGCTGCTATTGTGGAGGCAAGGTCAAAATAGCCAATTTTGGCCCTTTACTGGGCCATCACTCTGGAACGCATTATGGGATCTGGCCGGTTCAAGAAAGGAACCAAGATCTTATGGTGACACAAGTTTTGTGCAAGTTTGATTAAATTCAAATCATAAATGAAGCTGCTATTGTGCAGACAAGGTCAAAACAGATAATTCCGGCCCCTCTGGAACCCATTATGGGATCTGGCTGGTTCAAGAAAGGAACCAAGATCTAATGGTGACACAAGCTTTGTGCAAGTTTGGTTAAAATCAAATCTAAATGAAGCTGCTATTGTGCAGACAAGGTCAAAATAGCTAATTTTGACACCTTCAGGGGCCATAACTCTGGAACCCATAAAGGAATCTGGCCAGTTCCAGTAAGGAAGCAAGATCTTATGGTGGTACAAGTTGTGTGCAAGTTTGGTAAAAATCAAATTATAAACAAAGCTGCTATTGTGCAGACAAGGTCACAATAGCTAATTCTGGTCCTTTCAGGGGCCATAACTCTGGAACCCATAATGGAATCTGGCCAGTTCAAGAAAGGAACCAAGATCTTATGGTGATACAAGTTGTGTGCAAGTTTGGTAAAAATCAAATCATAAATAAACCTGCTATTGTGCAGACAAGGTCAAAATAGCTAATTTTGGCCCTTTCAGGGGCCATAACTCTAGAACCCATCATGGTAGCTAGCCAGTTCAAGAAAGGAACCGAGATCTTATGGTGATACAAGTTGTGTGCAAGTTTGGTTAAGATAAAATCATAAATGAAACCAATATTGTGCAGACAAGAAATTGTTGACGGACGCACGGACGGACTGACGACGGATGATCACAAAAGCTCACCTTGTCACTATGTGACAGGTGAGCTACAAACAAAGTCCCATAACTATGCAGAATATTTATCTAAAGGAACGTTACATGCACCATGCACAACTAGGGTTGGTACTGATCACTTGCGTGAAGTTGCACATGTTCGGAAGATTAGGCGCGCACAAGATTGCATATGCAGACTGTATGTACATAGTATGTTAACAAGAAACAAAGTCCCATAACTTTGCAATATTGTTGTTGAAAGAACCTAACGTGCCCCATGCACAACTACTGTTGTCACTTGTGTGAAGTTTCATTAAATTGTGTCAAGGGGATGAGGAGAGAAGGTGCGCACAAGATTGTGTCTATGGACAGACAGACAGACAACCTGAAACCAGTATACACCCCCTTACAACTTCGTTGTAGGGGATACAAAAACACTGTATTATTACCTGATTATTGCCTGCATGCTCCATAACCTTTTCATATACAACCTCATTCATTATCTCAAACCTCTTCACCGGTTTCCACACTATTATTTTGATAAACTGTTGTTCTAGTGGTACAGGTCGGAAACTCGTGTCAGAAAAGAGCTGACCTCCAGAGGGTTCCAAGTGCAGGAAGGTCGCTACATCCTTGTAGTTTGGTAGTGTGGCACTGAGACCAACAAGTTGTACATCTTCTTGTGTAGTTTCCATGTTTCTGAAAGGTTGACATTTACAAGTTTTAAAATTCATTCATTTTTTTTAATGAGGTATTTTCTTAAAAATTTCTGCAAATTTTCAGCTTTTGTATCAACTTTCTGTTTGGAAGTCTGCCATATATAATGCTTATCAGTAGCACTTTTTACATGAATCTCGAACCAGGGTTCCCACTCTTTTCCGTGGAAATAATTCAAGGACTTTTCCAGGACATTTTCACAAAATTCAAGGACTAATAGAGCGCCTCGTGGTTCAAAGGTAGAGCGCCCAAATCTGATCCAGACATTGTAGGTTCAAGTCCCGTCAGAAGTGAAATTCTTTCACTACCTCTAAGATCTTTAATAGGTGCTAGAATTTAAGAAAACTAGAAAATGCTTTTGTAAAAAAGCGCATGTCTCCCCCAATGCAAAGTCCTATAGGCAAGAAGTCAATAGTGGTCAGGAGCGAAAGTCAAAGAGACACTGATGGTTGGCTGCAATAGGGATCATCTACTTGGCATGTCCAGTCATCCCGCTAAATTTCAACCCTCTTGGCCTAGTGGTTCTCAAGTCACTGTTCAGGCTCCTGTGACCTTGACCTTTGATCAAGTGACCTCAAAATAAATAGGGGTCATCTACTCTGCATGTCCAATCATCCTATTAAGTTTCAACATTGTAGGTCAAGTGGTTCTCAAGTTATTTCCAAAAAATGATTTTACATGAACAAGCCACTGTGACCTTGACCTTTAATGGAGTGACCCCAAAATCAATAGGCTCCTGTGACCTTGACCTTTGATCAAGTGACCTCAAAATCAATAGGGGTCATCTACTCTGCATGTTCAATCATCCTATGAAGTTTCAACATTCTGGGTCAAGTGGTTCTCAAGTTATTGATCGGAACTGGTTATCAATGTTCAGGCCCCTGTGACCTTGACCTTTAATGGAGTGACCCCAAAAACAATAGGGGTCATTTACTCTGCATGAACAATCATCCTATGAAGTTTCAACATTCTGGGTCGAGAGGTTCTCAAGTTATTGATTGGAAATGGTTTTCCATGTTCAGGCCCCTCTGGCCTTGACCTTTAACAGAGTGACCCTAAAATCATTAGGGGTCATCTACTCTGCATGACCAATCATCCTATGAAGTTTCATGATTCTGGGTCAAGTGGTTCTCAAGTTACTGACCGGAAATGGTTTTCAATGTTCAGGCCCCTGTGACCTTGACCTTTAATGGAGTGACCCCAAAATAGTTAGGGGTCATCTACTCTGCATGAACAATCATCCTATAAAGTTTCAACATTCTGGGTCACGTGGTTCTCAAGTTACTGACCGGAAATGGTTTTCAATGTTCCGGCCCCTGTGACCTTGACCTTTAATGGAGTGACCCCAAAATAGATAGGGGTCACCTACTTTGCATGTACAATCATCCAATGAAGTTTCAACATTCTGGGTCAAGTGGTTCTCTAGTTATTGATCGGAAATGGTTTTCCATGTTCAGGCCCCTGTGACCTTGACCTTTGATGGAGTGACCCCAAAATCAAAAGGGGTCATTTACTCTTTATGACCAATCATCCTATGAAGTTTCAACATCCTGGGTCAAGTGGTTCTCTAGTTATTGATCGGAAATGGTTTTCAATGTTCAGGCCCCTGTGACCTTGACCTTTGGCGGAGTGACCCCAAAAACAAAAGGGATCATCTACTCCAGCAGCCCTACAACCCTATGAAGTTTGAAGGTTCTAGGTCAAATGGTTCTCCAGTTATTGCTCGGAAATGAAGTGTGACGTACAGACGGACGGAAGGACGGACGGACAGGGCAAAAACAATATGTCTCCTGGGGGAGACATAAGCTAGAGCTATCCCTAAATGGGATGAATACTCACTGTCACTTGTTTAAGAGACATAATGGAAAATATCCAGGTCTGAGTTATCTCCCCTTTCCTAGATTATCTTGTAATATGATCATCCTCAAAATAGTTTAGAGTTAGGTTCAAAAGAATCATGGACAGACATAAATGGACAGACTCCAATACACCCTCTTTGAATTTCATCGGTGGGGGTATAATACATGTAAATTTAATTAAACAAAAAAAAAAAGGACTCAATTTTCACCAAGCGTTTAAGACTTTTCAAAGTTGTCAGTAGGTTGCTTTTTAGATTGACTTCTTGTGCTGAGAAGCATCTATTCACCTTGTGATTCAATTTTAAGGGTGTTCTGCAATTTGTCAGATGTATTTCAATCAGATTTTAAGCATGGACAATGCAGTCATCTGGCAATACCGATTTACTGTCAATTTTCAGACTTTTGAGATCGTATTTTACACTAGCTTTGCCAATTCTCTTCTTTGTAGGAATGAAATCATTTTTCAAAGTATGCCACGTTTTTCTTTCATCTTAATCACCAGACGCTTTACAAAGAAAGACAACTCCATATAGACTAAGTAGGTGTAACACCACTAAAATCTCAACTGATGTGAAGAGCTGAGACGCGAATTTTTCAAAAACAGGGATTACAATGCCGGTGTTTCTCTATTTAAATATGTCTGCTTTTTATGTACACTGGCAATATTGTGAGCATACAGAAAGAAGAAAATTCCCAACTTTTTCCAGGTTTTTTGCTCTTTCTTTAAAAAGTCAAGTACTTTCAAGGCCTTGAAAATGAAATGAAAAATTCAAGGACATTTCCAGTTTTTCAGGAAGCGTGGAAACCCTGTCAAACATGTAATCATTTGCAGCACCTGAATTCTATTTTGCCACTTCAAGAACAATAAAACCGGTCCTCTTTCATCAGACAATAAATGAACCTCATCCTGAAACAAAAGTTGGTATTCAATTATCATTAAACCTTAAGCCTGCTGGCGGCAAGTTGTTCCGACTTTGCGACCAGTGCAGAGCAAGATCAGCCTGCACATCTGTGCAGTCTGATCATGGTCTGCACTGTTCGCCATTCTGTCAGTATCTTTTTGGTAAACATCCCTTTTAACAGTTAATGGTACTGTCCAAACTGAAAGATGGACCAGTTCATTATAGAAATTTAGCAAGCTAAGGGTTAATCAAGTACAGTTACAAAAATTGCTTGTTTTGACCAATACAACTAATTTCTGAAACACTGATAGGTAGCTTTAAAATTTTATGGATAGGATCAATGTGACAATTATTTGTTTGAGTGGATTAAATTTCATCTACTGAAACACAAGCAAATCCATGAATGTTACAATGAATATCAGACAAAAGAAAGCAACTGTTTTCAAGCAATGCTTTCCACTGTATTTCTCACTGCAAGAAATCGCAGTAGTATTTTATAAGACCTACATATTTTTGCAGCTACTGAAATCTTACAGAAGGAAACTACATAACAAAACATGAAAAACTCCATCTAAAGTTTATTTCTCATGATATAATATTCCAGTGCACGATGTTTAGTTGAAAGACAACTAGTCTAATTAAAATTTTGCCTAATGGTCAAATATGTCAGCTGGTCTAGTAAGACAATTGGTCTTTTCCTTCTTTATAGACGCAACATTTCGTCGATTTCTTTTTTCTATCCAAAAGATTATCAGATTTGTCTAAATGTCGCAGATCAATTTTGTTTACCATATAATGAAGTCCGATTTATTATTATAAGCTTGTATTTGTGAACAATGTTCATCCCATTATGTTACCTGTTGAGCGATGTTCACCCATTATGTTACCTGTTGAGCGATGTTCACCCATATTCAGCCATGTATGTCTAAACAGTGTACTGTTGATAAAATAACAGAGTTACATGACAGAACATACAGATGATTTAACAATCTGTCCACTTCAGGTGTCACCCCGGTATAGAAGTACTTCCGGGTCGTTGTATCCTAGAAAGTAGTTCTCTGAAATTTTGAAGTTCCCAATTTAACGCTATCCCTACTTTGACATGTTATATTCCAAATGTATTTATTGATACTGTGTACATTTTTTGTCATTTCTGATGTCTTTAACAGTTGTTTATGTGTGTTTTTCAGGATTACATTTCTGTGCGGAAGGATTAAAAAACTACACCAGACTGGTGGCCATGACAGATGTCGTGGGAAATTAAATTATGTACTAGATACTTTGATGTGTAGCAAAAAGTTCATCGTTGATGGTGGGTTTTTCTGTGATATATTGACTGGGATAGTATTACTCTTCAGAAATACAGAGCTGTCAATGCTGCAATTTTGTTGTGAAATTCACAATCCATGTCCAAAAGTGCTTGTTTTTACTATACAGCAAAGAAGGAGAAAATTATACCAGCCGGACACCTATATGGCAAATTCAGAAAGTGGAATATCTCAGCAACCTAGGGATTACAGTCATGAAACTTCACACACTAGTAGCTGATAACAATACAAATCAGTGGCTAAAAGGATATTTCAAGGTTTGTGAAATTTGAATTTTATTCAAATTTTAAAAATTCAGTAGTTGAATTTTCTTTGAAATTTGAAGTAATAGTTGTCTCCTCTTGATTTGTCAGTCTTCTACTATAGTGCAAAGCCACTGAACAAGCAGGAAGCTTTAAAAAGGCTATATAAAAAGAAGACACATAGTTTTTCACTTTAATTTTAAGAAAAAAATATAAATTTAAATTTCTTAAATTTTTTTAAAAAAAATTTCTATTTCGCATAGCGTCTCTTTTCCGAAGAATTTATAAGTATATATATGTGAACATGTTACATAGTGCCGCAGTAAGACCGTGGATGAAACAGTGTCGTATGTGTGGAAGCTGTACATTTTGGACCGGATGGGTTTATAAATGAGGCTATAGTCGGTTTCGTAACAGGAGTCGGGAGACTGATTGCTTGTTGGGCCTGGATCTCGAACGGTCACGGTGTTATTACCTGATGTTAAAGCAGTCAGCAGGCGTCTCATATATGATATAAAGAAATTGCGTGAATTTTCGTTCCTTGCGTATGAGACGCATAACTAATATTACACGAAATAATTATTTTTCTCATTTCAGTCAAATCCAATGTGCTACCGGCATTTTGGCATTGAAGGACATTGCTTACCGGTGTGCCGAGTGCATTTGTCGGCATTATTAATGTATAACAAGTTTTCTTTACACTGACAGGACATTGGTTGTATTACACAGGGAATTACATGGAGGTTGCTTCAGTGTGATAAAATAGTTGTTGTTGTTGTTGTTTGTGTATTATTTTATTTATTCATTTGTTTTTTCTGTTTAGAACATATTCCGAGCTTTCAGCTTCAGCCCGCATCAGGCCGTCGTCAGATACATTCTGCCTTGAATGGGATGCTTCTATTCTGATTTGCTTTTCAGGTTACAACGCAGGTCTGTGTTACTAAGAAAATATTTAACGGGGCTGATTTCCTGGGTCGGCCTCGTGCAGTTTCCTTAATATGTATTTGTCCTGGTACCGACTGGAAACACAACTTGACGGTATTTGTATTTCAGTTTTGCTCGATTCATTCTACTTCATTCTTTAGATAGGACTTTTCCTGTTGGGACTTTTATTCATGTTTTTCTGTATGTTGTTTTTCATAGCATTTATGTGTTTCAATTCTTTTAAATGTGCATTTCAGATACTTTGTTGTCTGTGCCTGAAAGAGGTTGTCTGGTAATAGTTATTTTAATATTCTTTTCACTGTTTCAGCTAACATATATGTAGAAAATTATTAGTTGCAGTGTTTTAATGACAGACTTCCTGTAAAGTTCCTGAACCAGTTGATATCAGAATGATAAAGAAATGATAGATGGTACCAATCTGTGAATATTATGTCACTTTTTTATATAGGTGTTCCTGATCACACTTAGAACTATACACACACACTCAGCTGTTTCTCAAGAAAGGCCGACACCGGTTCACAATCTTTCTTTGGTCATTTGCAGGCGATGAATTCCATATGTCAGAAGGAAATTTAGAATCGTACAACCAGTCAGCAGCTACCCATAAACCAGACCAACCTATTAAGTCGAGCGGGCAGAAGCTGTGATTCCCAGTGTAACACCGCAGAATGACGGCTAGTTTTCGGTAAGCGATTTACATGTTCCACCGGTGCATTGCCCTCTGGTCCTAATGTCTTTAGTCAGAACTGTAGCCTAAAATGTCAGTAACTGCTTGACAGTTTCAGGGGTACCCTGAGCTGTGTCTGGCTCCAGTTGGAGTTCTTGACCTTCCGCACTTGCCTGCTTCCAAGATGGCGCGGATCGGCTTTGCATTTGGCGTTTCAGGCATTGTTCGGCTTAGCCGAAGAAATAATTCATTTTAAGATAGGCTGTGATGTATTGATCTGTTTTACTTCCAGTAATTGTCATAAATATAATCACATATTGGTCTTTGCTTGTGGGTTTTGGTCTTTCAATCATTAAAAGTTTCATTTTTCTGCAATTGTAGTGGGTAAATTATGCATTTTTTACTAAAAATTGCATATTTTTAAAGTAAATACTCATTTTGATACATCATTTTTCAAAATAAATAAGCTTAAAGTTACATAAAACATACTATAAGCATTAACTAGTGATATCACAGTTGATTTCATGAAAATCTGATTGAAATTTTCAGAAGGAAGGCAAAATTTTGTAATGTGCCTTTTTTCTTCAAAATTCGGTTTCCGAGCCAATTTCTCCGCAAAGTAGGTCTAATGTTTGAAATGTTTTGCGGGACAAAATTTTCTTTGCGATGACAATGTCTTGTGTAACTTTTCTCGCAAAACCCTAAGTTAAAGATTTTATGGGAAAAATTTGGCTAAATTAAAAATTTGATAAGATTTAGGTGTCACCCGGTATAGAAGTACTTCCGGGTCGTTGTATCCTAGAAAGTAGTTCTTTGAAATTTTGAAGTTCCCAATTTAACGCTGTCCCTACTTTGACATGTTATATTCCAAATGTATTTATTGATACTGTGTACATTTTTTGTCATTTCTGATGTCTTTAACAGTTGTTTTATGTGTGTTTTTCAGGATTACATTTCTGTGCGGAAGGATTAAAAAACTACACCAGACTGGTGGCCATGACAGATGTCAGTGGGAAATTTAAATATGTACTAGATACTTTGATGTGTAGCAAAAAAGTTCATCGTTGATGGTGGTGTTTTTCTGTGATATATTGACTGGGATAGTATTACTCTTCAGAAATACAGAGTGTCAATGCTGCAATTTTGTTGTGAAATTCACAATCCATGTCCAAAAGTGCTTGTTTTACTATACAGCAAAGAAGGAGAAATTATACCGGGCCGACACCTTCAGTGATATGAGTTACATTATTTGGTTACCATGGAAACTTACAAAGATCATTAATCTGACAAGTTGTGTACAAGTTCTCTCCCCTCCTTTCCTAGTGATGATATCCCACTTCTCCGTCGTGCACACGATCTGTGTGGCATTTATCCGTTCCTTGGTCACCTGAGAGCCCCCGTCAACTCCTCAACCTTCATACTATATCACTTCAGTCTCTATAATGTAAATTTGTAAATTTTAAATCATATGTATCATACAAAGTTTGTAATGGAGTAAAACATTTTGTTTTTGACAGAATATTAACCCTTACCCTGATAAATTTCTATAATGAACTTGTCCATTTTTCGATTTGGACAGTATCATTAACTGTTAAGGGGACGCTTACAAAAGATACTGACTGAAGTGCTTACAAAAAAGATACTGACTGAATAGCGGACAGTGCAGACCATGATCAGACTGTACGGATTTGCAAGCTGATCTTGGTCTGTACTGGTCGCAAAGGCAGTATCATTTGCTGTCGGCAGACTAAAAGTTAAAATCGTTTCTTTGAAAAGGTTCTGGAAATGAGAATTTTCATATATCTCTGTAACAGCACATTTAACATGCCCAAGAATTTAAAGTTTAATTTTTTTACTTTATCAATGCAGCCATTAAGCATGTTAGTTATGGAATAAGCTGAGCCGCACCATGAGAAAACCAACATAGTGGCTTTGCGACCAGTATGGACCCAGACCAGCCTGCGCATGCGCGCAGTCTGGTCAGGATCCATACTGTTCGCTTTCAAAGCCTACTGCAATTAGAGAAACTGTTAGCGAACAGCATGGATCCTGAACAGACTGCATGGATGTGTAGTTTCAATAAGGCAGTAGTAGGAATTGGATGCCTTTCACAGGGACAAATACTGTAAATTCATCCTCATTCAAGGGGAACAACTCTTTGTGGATTAAATTGTTGCATTAATTCATGTAGTACCAGTGAATTTTACATCTTTTGCATTAAACCAATGTAAGCAGGTTTTTTGCTCATAGCAATTTTATGTAACTTAACCAATTTTTTTTTCTTTATGCACTAAACTCTTAACAAATCTTTCCTGCATAAATTTTATGTCACTAAACTCGATCAAATTTTTCAATGGTTTCAAATATTTCCTGCAAAAATTTTATGTCACTAAACTCGAACAAATTTTTCAATGATTTCAAATCTTTCCTGCAAAAATTTCATCCATTATATTCCCCTTATGTTATATTACTGCCATGTTATAAACAAGAGGGTCATGATGACCCTGAATCGCTTACCCGAGTAATATGACCCACATGTTTAAAATGACAAACTGATGCTAAAATATTAAAAAGTAGGTCAGTAGGTCACATTCATGGTCACTGAAAGTCAGTTTTAAGACTGGTGTACAAAACTGTACATGTCATCCAAATTTCAAGGTTGTATCTAAAAGAAACAAGAAAGTAGGTCAGTAGGTCAAGGTAACAGTCAAGTCGCTTGGGGTCATCAGGTAATTATGATTAAACAGTGTAGGAAATATGACCTGATAATTTCTGAAGTATTTATTCCTATATATCTCATATAACAAGGCAGGGCCTCTTTTCATCCCAGGGGCATAATTTGAACAATTTTGTTAAATAGTGGATCTGAATTTATTTTATCAGTCTTTAAACATTTGTGATATCATACAATATGCATGTATTTGACAATTCTTTTGCATTAAAATGTTTTTTCTGCAATAATCCAGTTATAATTATTGGGGATTAGATATTTATCAATGGCTAGACAGGTAGGACTATGTACAAGAGTGAGTAATTAAATAAGAAGTTTCAGAAAACCATCAGTAACATGCTTGAAAATGATCAGATCAAGACTTAAGGAGGTAGGTTACCTTCATATTTGTATGTGTGCATGCCCAGCCAGAAGCTAACTTGACGATTTACGACAGCGTTTACGACAAACCAAATGTGTCTGTATATCCATTCGTCAGAAAAGAAAACATGTACCTGTCTCCGATCTGATGATTAATGGTTTAATTATGCAGAAATAATTAATAAATTGCCACAGAAACGCTTCAAAACATTGTTGCTTTAAAATGACGTCATTGACGTCATGACGTTACGTGTCAGTTACCGCGTAAAATTAATAGCTTTTATTTTTAAAGTAAGTAATTCTGTACATTTTCTTTCTCTGAACTATTTTTAAACAGCCATTATTTACTGAAATATTTTTTATGTATCTTTCGCTCTGAATAATAATCAATATTTTGCTTCTTGTATATAGTTAAATTGAAATGTTATGCGGAATGTAAGAAAATGGATGATGGTAACCAATGTTATTGGGAATATAGCTGAGTGAAAGGTTACTTGATACGGCCATTTTAAAATAAAACTTGGGAAGTTTGATTTGTAGTACCCATTTTTCAGTTTCCGTTGATAGTTTGTTACTTATATATTAAAACTAAGCTCTAAAATGTTCAAATTTCTCTAGAAAATTGTGGTTTATTGAATTGAATTGATGTTACCATGGAAACGAAGCCCGTGACCTATATATCTAAATGTAAAATTCAAAAGCGTTAACACTGGTCTATTTAAGGAACACGGCTTCAACATTTTATTTTCATTTCATAAATATCCATAATAATAATAGCAGCATGCAGAACGATTTTTCCATAAAAAATGTCAGACGAGGAGTACTGCTGTAAGTATTTTAAGCTGTGAAATTTGTTTAAGTAAATGCAAATAACACGAAAATATTACTTACGTTAGAATTGAAATGTTTTAAAGCTACATTAAAAAGAAAGATTATCTTATTTAATTTTTTTTACAAGAAATTATGATAAAAAGCAAGATATAAGCTATTTTAAACATCTCTGTTGCCATGGTTACTTTAAACTTTGAGAAAAATAGGGTACCATGTAAAGTGTTTCGTATTTTGCTAATAATATTACCCAAATATTTCATGTTGGTCATTGACAGAATGGCAGTAAAGCCGTCGAAAAACCCGTTTTCATACATAGTTGTTTAAAAATGAGAGAAAATGCATTACCATGGAAACACAAGCCCCGCGACATATATATTTTAAGCTTATATTAGAAAGCTAACGCGCATACTAGTAAAATTATTAATTATGCAGACTTGTACGGATAACAATGAAACCAAAATGCACTGAAAACTGTTAAATATACGTATTTTACTTCTTCTTTCTATATAAAATACCTTTAGAGGGTCATGTTCTTCAAATCTGTATAAAAATTGTACTTGAAGGGCCAGAGATAAAAGAAATTGAAATTGTAGCAGTCAAAACATTAAATTGCACGAAATACAAAAAATTGCTGCGATTAAACTAATTTGAATTTACCCTGGTAACAAGGTAACCTACCTCCTTAAGTTTTACATTCGGTCTTAAATAATATATATAAGCAATCAACGCTAATTTTTTTAATTGTTTTTCATAATTTGAAATTTTAGGTACTATCTTTATTTTATGGCCAGTCTTTGACAATATTCTGTCTATTTTGCAACCCAGTAAATTGAGAGGAAAAACTGGGCTGTTACACCTGCTAAGTTTCTGATACCATTTTCAAAGGCCTATTGTTTGGACTTCCTATTTTCCAACCTGTTTATTATCAAGACTTCAGAATCTGCATACCTTGACATTAAAAGAACATTAATGAGTCATGCCATTAGAAAACCAACATAGTGGGTTTGCGACCAGCATGGATCCAGACCAGCCTGCGCATCCACGCAGTCTGGTCAGGATCCATGCTGTTCGCTAACAGTTTCTCCAATTCCAATAGGCTTTAAAAGCGAACAGCATGGATGCCCACTATGTTGGTTTTCCAATGGCACAGCTCATTTGAATATGCCACTGGGTGGACATCTATAAAAGGATACAGTGGATATTACATTTTATGGCTTAAACAAAGAAATCATAGTTTTTCTTTGTTTGTTCTGGGTTTTGTTCTGTCTTTTTTCAACAGTATTTCAGTTATGTAACAGCGAGCTGTTAACCTAACCGGTGTTCCTGGATTCTGTACCAGTACAATTCTCCGCAAGTAACTGCAAACTTTCACACATGACGAAGGATTTCAGACACAAAGTATTTTATCAAATCGTCACCAAGAACATGCCAGTTTTCCACTACTAAGAAGAACTTCTCATGCAGAAAAAGTTTCTTATTTAGCATATTACACTTACATTTTTAAAGTTATTAAATTATCAGGCCAGAAGAGGCATTTTCTTCACATGCATATTATTTTTGTTATTTGCAAATTTTAATTGGTTTTCAAGCCACTCTATCATAATTTAGGTCATATGGCAATTTGTCTAGACTTTAATGGTAAAGACACCAAATTGCTTCAGGCATACGCCCACACCAGGGTAGAACCACCTACCTTTGGAAGTCAGCTAGATGACTTCCTCACATAAAGAATTCTGCAGCCAATGCAAAGTAGTTTTGGACTTACAATAATTTTTTTTGAATTACTTCCCTTTTATGTTACTATAAATAGCTTATTTTGAAACTCAGAATCTTATGAATGTATTATACCCTAAGTAGCGATCTGCATTAATTCCACTTTCGTTTATACCGGAAGTAATTCAGACATTGACGAATTAAGACTGACTAGTTGTTTTGATCGCTTGGTGATCTTTTTGAATATAAAATATTTGTTATCTGCCTTCATTTACATATTATTTATATAGGTTTTATTTATCTTCTACAAGGATGTAGCCTCGTAAGTAAGATTCTTTTCACACACAAGTCATATTAAACGTAGCCGACTTCCTATCGGATGATCACGTGAAATACTTTAAAAATACAGGTGGCATTGCTTGCATTTTGATAATAGATTCAAGCAATAGCATGAACAATATTTTCAATTAAACAAGGTGTTTTAGACTGTGGAGGTGGGGGAGTCTAATAAAAGATTTATTTTGCTTAACTTTACTCTTTGTCTGAATACTGAGTAAATTCTACTATTTCTACCATACGAAATGCATTTATTGTCAAGTGGATGATCCGTTTAACAAGAGCTGTCCATAAGACAGCGCGCTCGACTTTTCTCGGTGCTTGACTCTGAATTTGAGCTTTGCCAGTAAATAAAAAATCCAAGTTAAAAAGGGGCATCTCTGTTAAAATTCAAACTATAGTTATGAGAATTGTGTCTCCTGGTGTAGACTGATAGTAAATAACTATTTTGAGTTTCAAGTCAAAAGCTTTTATAGTAACAGAGATATTTGACTTTATCAAAAATTTTAACAAAAAAATCTAAGTTAAAAGGGGCATAATTCTGTCAAAATTCAAATCAGAGTTATGGAGATTGTTTCTCCTGGTGTAGACATTTATGGTAAATAAGTATTTTAAGTTTCAAGTCAAAAGCTTTGACAGTATACAGAGATATTTGACTTTATCAAAAACTTTAACTAAAAATTCTAAGTTAAAAAGGGGCATAATTCTGTCAAAATTCAAACCAGAGTTATAAGAATTGTGTCTCCTGGTGTAGATTTTGATAGTAAATAACTGTTTTGAGTTTCAAGTCAAAAGCTTTAATAGTAACAGAGATATTTGACTATCAAAAATTTTAACAAAATTTCTAAGTTAAAAAGGGGCATAATTCTGTCAAAATTCAATTCAGTGTTATGGGGATTGTTTCTCTTGGTGTAAACTTTGGTAGTAAATAACTATTTTAAGTTTCAAGTCAACAGCTTTGATAGTAACAGAGATATTTGACTTTATCAAAAACTAACCAAAAATTCTAAGTTAAAAAGGGGCATAATTCTGTCAAAATTCAAATCAGAGTTATGGGGATTTTTTCTCCTGGTGTAGACTTTGATAGTAAATAAGTATTTTAAGTTTCAAGTCAATAGCTTTGATAGTAACAGCGATATTTGACTTTATCAAAAACTTTAACCAACGCCGATGCCGGGGCGAGTGCAATAGCTTTACATTTTCTTTGAAAAGTCGAGCTAAAAAATAATATTCAACACTTTAAGCATTTTCTTTTTTTACTCAAATACATCTGAAATTGAATTTGAAATCCGAGTCAATAGTTCAAGTGCTGTCTGATGATTTTTAATTATATGCGGTTCGCACCTACCGAAAACAAGGCGATTTGTAATATATATACATCAATTTGGGACCAACAAAATTTTCTAAAGGTAAGCAATTAGTGGTACTTACTACAGGTACCGATGTCATCACGAAGCGAGGTACAATCTCGGCATGCTAATATACAAAATGACACGTCTGACAGCGACAGAAGCCTTTTTCGCACGTATTTATAATGAAGGCAATTAAGATAAACGAACATACTGGTTCTTTCATTTGTTTTTTTTTTTATTTATTTCTTATCTTACACATTTTCCCGAATATTCAAATAGTGAAACAGTACTGGAATAGTCATGAAGGAATATTCGAATATTCGTTGCCATCCCTAGTTTTTTCCTATATAAGTCTATGTAAAACTTGTGACCCCCTGGTCATTATTTGAACAATCTTGGTAGAGGACCAAAAGGCAATGCTACATACCAAATATCAAAGGCCTAGGTCCTGTGTGGTTTAAGGTATTGGACCCCTAATAGTAATGTTTAAAAAAAGGCATTTGCTCGGTATATTCTTAAAGTTGACCATGTTTCACATTGTGTTGCAAATTTTAAACAACTTTTACCGTGCCGTTTTTTGTAAATTTTGTATAATTTATGGTATTTCCACACGCTCAAGAAGAGACAAAATTCAATCTGGTTGCCACTATCTAAAACATTTGCAGAGAATTCATTACAGCATTAATTTTGATAAAAGAAACATCAAACTATTTTTAAACAATTATAAAACACAAAATAAAACTGTAAAAATCTTTTTTTTTTCTAGGGTGTCTCAAGTAAAAGATTTAATGAGACAGAATTCTAACTCCAACATTGAAAAATTAAGGTCGAATCCTGTGGGTCTGTTTTGAATTTTGCTCACTTCATTCAAAAATAACCTTGGGGCAATAGTAAAACATACCTGCATTTCTTCCACAATATGTAATTTAAAGAATGAAGGCAAAATAGAGAACTTTTACCGCACGTAACTCAGTATTTTTAAAGATGTCTAACTCTATCCCTCAGGATTCAGAGGTAAATTCACATTGAACAGCAAAAAAATTGCTTATAAAATGAAAATTTTCCACTTTTGTACAATACATCCATAATTAGTCTTAAAAGAAGTAAAAACTTACTAGAAAAAAAGGAAAACATGGAAAAAAAATTGGTCCCAGTGGGATTTGAACCTACGCCCCCCTGAAAATTGCAGTCAAAGTAGGTTTATGGTAGGAATTGAATACTCTTCAAAAAGGAGATACTCTATTACGGGTCCAATATCTTAAGACAATAAAATTTTTAAAGGTTTTTCCTATATAAGTCTATGTAAAAATTGTGATCCTGCCTGGATGGGGCCTCTTTTCACCCCAGAGGCACAATTTGAACAATCTTCATAGAGGACCATGAGATGATGTCACACGCCAAATATCAAGGCTCTACGCCTTGCGGTTTTGGACAAGAAGATTTATAACGTTTTTCCTTTTGGTTGCCATGGAGTTTTGTTGCATGGAATTCAATTCTTTGAACAATTTTGAAAGAGGGCCACCCAAGGATCATTCCTGTGAAGTTTGGAGTAATTCTGCCTTGTGGTTTTCAAGATTTTTTTAGGAAATGTTGACAGACGGACGGCGCATGCCGGACACTGAGCGGTCACAAAAGCTCACCATGAGCCTTTGGCTCAGGTGAGCTAAAAATTATAACAGTATTGCATAGTACCTCATCTGAATCGAAGGGTTGTGGTTAGTGCTGCAACATGTACTTACTCATATCCTTTTTTCTGTTTCCTGAACGAACCGTCCGGCAACTGATACTTCCTGTTTGCTATTAAGTAACTGAAATGTGTGAAGGACAGGTCCTCAAGGTCAAATTTACTCACAAACCAAAGCTAGCTCCTGTAAATATTTAGTAAATACATGTGTAAAAGCATACATGTGATACGTCCCGGATTGTCCGGGATTGTCCTGGAAATTACATACTCGTCCCAGTGTCCCGGACAGGGTTGAAATGTACCGGAAAAATTAAAAATATAGGAACAAATAAAAGTAATCCCAAAAGAACTTGTTTTAAATTGTTCAATTTTTACACAAAAAACAGTCCGCGGTGTCACATTGTTTATTCCTAATCAGTTTCATGCCCTTGAGCCGGGCACGTGTTGATTAAGCCCGCTTTGATCACGCGATGATCTTTTGATGACACTGATTAAGTTACAGTCAGTTATTATGATGACACTGATTAAGAACTGACAGGATTATGCAATCAATAACTGTTTTATGAATTTATGATAAATTAGGAAAAAAAGGCGTAAATCTCTTTGTTTTTAGCACGTTGGCGGTAAAGCTACATGTAGCCTTTATGGAAGAGATTACTGAAAACGGTCAATTAAACGATAATTATTTTAAAAGGTTGTAATCATTTAAGATCTAGATCGATTGTCACACATATTCTAAATTAAAATGTTGAATGCTTTGAATATTGACCCGACTCCATATATTTTATATTGTCGATTTTTATCTACAAAATTTATTTTATTCCTTTAAGGATTCAATTTAATTATTAGATAAATAGATAAGATAAATGTTTAAGCTTTAGAATAATACCAAATTAGCTAGAATCTAAATCACGATGACCTGGTTGATTCTTCGTATACAGTAAGTCTCTTAATTCTGTTCACCTTGGGAACTCAATAAATTCACGTGCCGAACTATAGATGTGTATTACCTGTACATGTATTTACCTCCCTTAGAAAGCTAGATGACATTTGCAGTAAATGAATACAAGCGAGTGAACATTGTTTATCTCAGGAAACTACATGTAGTAGTATGATATTTTTGCATGAAACACGAATACCAATGTCACGGTGTATGTCCCGGACAAAAGGTAAAAATCCCGGAAATTTTAACTCAGAATCCCAGGAAACGTTCTGAAAAATTATGGCATGTATGGTAAAAGGTAAAATACATAATTTTGAAAATACTCTCTGAATGGTCTGAATGGTCTATACAGGTAAAGTTTGCATTTTGAAACTATGTTTGTCAGACCCAAAGTCCATTCAGTAATAATAGAGATAGAGTGAAAGTGCATCAAAACTTTAATCTGAAATTCTAAGTAAAAAGCTGGTACTGTGCAGACAAGGTCAAAATAGCTAATTTTGGCCCTTTCAGGGGCCATAACTCTGGAACCCATAATGGGATCTAGCCAGTTCAAGAAAGGAAACAAGATCTTCTGGTAAAACAAGTTGTGTGCAAGTTTGGTAAAATAAAATCATAATGAAAGCTGCTATTGTGCAGACAAGCAATTGTTGATGCAAAAAAACAGCAAATTCTGGCCCTTTAAGGAACAATAACTCTAGAACCCATGATGGGATCGGAGTTTTCGAAAGGAACCGAGATATCATGCCAATACAAGTTTTGTACAAGTTTGATCAAAAGTGCTTGCAAAATGTGGTCTCTATTGTGTTCACAAGAAATTGTGGATGGCCAGCCGGACAGACAGATGAATGACGGACGCAGGGCAATCACAAAAGCTCACCCTGTCACTATGTGACAGGTGAGCTAAATAAAAAAATATACCAAGGTTGGGTCGTATAGGCCGATGCCATTACCCGGTTGAGTAGGATAGCTCTCCTTATACTTAGTATAGTCGAGCTAAAAAAAACCATTTTGGCCTTTGACTTCCAAGTGCGACCTTGGCCTTTCAGCTAGAAGTCTGGGTTTTGCACATGACACAGGGTTTCATTCAGGGGAATATTTGTGTTAACTGATATATTAATCCTATTTTGCATGACAAAGTTACAGACCAGACAAGAAAAAAAATTCTATTAAATTTTGAAGTGTAACCTTGACCTATAAGCTAGGGTTCTTGGTGTTGCATATAACATCATCTCGTCAAGGTAAACATTTATGTTGAGTAATATTGTAATCCCTTGATGGATAGTTATTGACCGGACAGGAAAAAAACCCTGTTGACCTTTGACCCCTAATATTGACCTTGACCTTTGAGCTAGGGCTTGTGAAATACTTGGGCCAAGTAATATTTAAATTCCTTAATGAATGACAGAGTTATGAACTGGACACATCCTGTCTATGCCACGTAAACATTTGACTGCCAAGTGTGAGCTAGGGGTCTGAAAGTTGTGTATGGTACAATATATATTGGAAGAACATTAACTGATTTAATCAAATTGCAGGTACTTTTTGAAACAGTTGATATAAGAGTGTTTTGTAAAGAAGTAGCTTAATTAGATACTTTTGATTTTTAGATGGATTATATAGTTAAAGGTAAACAAAATGTCAACATTTTTATTTTTAATCTCAGTATTTATCAACAGATTTATAATCTTGATCAAATAAGTTTCATTATAACAATGTGAATTACTAAATTTATTTATTTACCGTCTGATTTGTTTGACATTACGTGTTTTACAGTTTAAATAATTGATTGTTTATTATTATGAGGTATATTTGTGCCAAGTAATCTTTTCATGGGTGGCAGAGTTATGAACTGGACAGGAAAAAGGCCCTGCTAACCTTTGACCCCCTATTGTGATCTTGACTTTTGAGCCAGGGGTCTGTCATGTGCATGATAGTTGTCTCATCATGGGGAACATTTGTTCCAAGTAATATTAAAATCCCTTCACAAATGACAGAGTTATGGACCAGACACTAAATTTTGAATGGACAGACAGATGGAAAAGTGCATCCTATAGTAGGGGATTAATAATTCAATGCATCAATGATTTATGGGAGATGCAATTTTCCAATATCAAACAAAAACCTTTGTATTTTTATGGACTGAACCATCGTCTTCTCCTAAGCTTGCCCTTTGTTTTTCATTGTGTTATAAACTATGTATTGCTTTTTCGTTTATCATAATAGGTTCCAGAGTTATGGCCCCTGAAAGGGCCGAAATTAGCTATTTTGACCTTGTCTGCACAATAGCAACTTCATTTATGATTTGATTTTAACCAAACTTGCACACAACTTGTATCACCAAAAGATCTTGATTCCTTTCTTGAACTGGCCAGATTCCATCATGGGTTCCAGAGTAATGGCCCCTTAAAGGTCCAAAATTGGCTATTTTGGCTTTTGCAGCCATATAGAGACTTCATTTATGGTTTTATTTGATACAAACTTCCAAAATATCTTCAACAACAATAAATCTTGGATTTCATGACAAATCAGATCCAATCATAGGTTCCAGAGTTTTTAGCTCACCTATCACAAAGTGACAAGGTGAGCTTTTGTGATCGCGTGGCGTCCGTCGTCCGTCCGTCCGTGTGTGCGTGCGTTCGTGCGTGCGTAAACTTTTGCTTGTGACCACTCTAGAGGTCACATTTTTTATGGGATCTTTATGAAAGTTGGTCAGAATGTTCATCTTGATGATATCTAGGTCAAGTTTGAAACTGGGTCACGTGCGGTCAAAAACTAGGTCAGTAGGTCTAAAAATAGAAAAACCTTGTGACCTCTCTAGAGGCCATATTTTTCATGAGATCTTCATGAAAATTGGTCAGAATGTTTACCTTGATGATATCTAGGTCAAGTTCGAAACTGGGTCACGAGGGGTCAAAAACCAGGTCAGTAGGTCTAAAAATAGAAAAACCTTGTGACCTCTCTAGAGGCCATATTTCTCAATGGATCTTCATGAAAATTAGTCAGAATGTTCATCTTGATGATATCTAGG